>NC_134268.1:113643276-113943276 GCF_031893055.1 Leptodactylus fuscus
CTACTGTAACAGTCAGAAACTGGCACTAGTATGGCAGTAGCAAGAAATGAGGGTATTTGTAACCCCAAAATATTCTTTGAATTCCCAGTCAGACAATGGCACTGTATACCAGTAGCAATAATTGTGGGTGCACGTTACCCCCAATATATTCTTTGAATTACCCGTCAGAAACTGGCACTATATGGCAGTAGCAAGAAATGAGGGTATTTGTAACCCCAATATATTCTTTGAATTCACAGTCAGACAATGGCACTATATACCAGTAGCAAAAATTGTGGGTGCACGTTACCCAATATATTCTTTGAATTACCAGTCAGAAACTGGCACTATATGGCAGTTGCAAGAAATGAGGGTATTTGTAACCCCAATATATTCTTTGAATTCACAGTCAGACAATGGCACTATATACCAGTAGCAAAAATTGTGGGTGCACGTTACCCCAATATACTCTTTGAATTACCAGTCAGAAACTGGCACTATATGGCAGTAGCAAGAAATGAGGGTATTTGTAACCACAATATATTCTTTAAATTCCAGTCAGACAATGGCACTATATACCAGTAGCAAAAATTGTGGGTGCACGTTACCCCAATATATTCTTTGAATTACCAGTCAGAAACTGGCACTATATGGCAGTAGCAAGAAATGAGGGTATTTGTAACCCCAATATATTCTTTGAATTCACAGTCAGACAATGGCACTATATACCAGTAGCAAAAATTGTGGGTGCACGTTACCCCAATATATTCTTTGAATTACCAGTCAGAAACTGGCACTATATGGCAGTAGCAAGAATGAGGATATTTGTAACCCCAATATATTCTTTGAATTCACAGTCAGACAATGGCACTATATACCAGTAGCAAAAATTGTGGGTGCACGTTACCCCAATATATTCTTTGAATTACCAGTCAGAAACTGGCACTATATGGCAGTAGCAAGAAATGAGGGTATTTGTAACCCCAATATATTCTTTGAATTCACAGTCAGACAATGGCACTAATACCAGTAGCAAAAATTGTGGGTGCACGTTACCCCAATATATTCTTTGAATTACCAGTCAGAAACTGGCACTATATGGCAGTTAGCAAGAAATGAGGGTATTTGTAACCCCAATATATTCTTTGAAATCACAGTCAGACAAGGCACTATATACCAGTAGCAAAAATTGTGGGTGCAACGTTACCCCAATATATTCTTTTAATTACCAGCCAGAAACTGGCACTATATGGCAGTAGCAAGAAATGAGGGTATTTGTAACCCCAATATATTCTTTGAATTCACAGTCAGACAATGGCACTATATACCAGTAGCAAAAATTGTGGGTGCACGTTACCCCCCAATATATTCTTTTAATTACCAGTCAGAAACTGGCACTATATGGCAGTAGCAAGAAATGAGGGTATTTGTAACCCCAATATATTCTTTAAATTCCCAGTCAGACAATGGCACTATATACCAGTAGCAAAAATTGTGGGTGCACGTTACCCCAATATATTCTTTGAATTACCAGTCAGAAACTGGCACTATATGGCAGTAGCAAGAAATGAGGGTATTTGTAACCCCAATATATTCTTTGAATTCACAGTCAGACAATGGCACTATATACCAGTAGCAAAAATTGTGGGTGCACGTTACCCCCAATATATTATTTGAATTACCAGTCAGAAACTGGCACTATATGGCAGTAGCAAGAAATGAGGGTATTTGTAACCCCAATATATTCTTTGAATTCCCAGTCAGACAATGGCACTATATACCAGTAGAAAAAATTGTGGGTGCACGTTACCCCAATATATTCTTTGAATTACCAGTCAGAAACTGGCACTATATGGCAGTAGCAAGAAATGAGGGTATTTGTAACCCCAATATATTCTTTGAATTCCCAGTCAGACAATGGCACTATATACCAGTAGCAAAAATTGTGGGGTGCACGTTACCCCGAATATATTCTTTGAATTACCAGTCAGAAACTAGCACTATATGGCAGTAGCAAGAAATGAGGGTATTTGTAACCCCAATATATTCTTTGAATTCCCAGTCAGACAATGGCACTATATACCAGTAGCAAAAATTGTGGGTGCACGTTACCCCAATATACTCTTTGAATTACCAGTCAGAAACTGGCACTATATGGCAGTAGCAAGAAATGAGGGTATTTGTAACCCCAATATATTCTTTAAATTCCCAGTCAGACAATGGCACTATATACCAGTAGCAAAAATTGTGGGTGCACGTTACCCCAATATATTCTTTGAATTACCAGTCAGAAACTGGCACTATATGGCAGTAGCAAGAAATGAGGGTATTTGTAACCCCAATATATTCTTTGAATTCACAGTCAGACAATGGCACTAAATACCAGTAGCAAAAATTGTGGGTGCACGTTACCCCAATATATTCTTTGAATTACAGTCAGAAACTGGCACTATATGGCAGTAGCAAGAAATGAGGGTATTTGTAACCCCAATATATTCTTTGAAATCACAGTCAGACAAAGGCACTATATACCAGTAGCAAAAATTGTGGGTGCACGTTACCCCAATATATTCTTTTAATTACCAGCCAGAAACTGGCACTATATGGCAGTAGCAAGAAATGAGGGTATTTGTAACCCCAATATATTCTTTGAATTCACAGTCAGACAATGGCACTATATACCAGTAGCAAAAATTGTGGGTGCACGTTACCCCAATATATTCTTTGAATTACCCAGTCAGAAACTGGCACTATATGGCAGTAGCAAGAAATGAGGGTATTTGTAACCCCAATATATTCTTTGAATTCCCAGTCAGACAATGGCACTATATACCAGTAGCAAAAATTGTGGGTGCACGTTACCCCAATATATTCTTTGAATTACAGTC
Source organism: Leptodactylus fuscus (assembly GCF_031893055.1). Lineage (NCBI taxonomy): Eukaryota > Metazoa > Chordata > Amphibia > Anura > Leptodactylidae > Leptodactylus > Leptodactylus fuscus. Next base: position 113,646,144 of record NC_134268.1, read on the forward strand.
AGAAACTAGCACTATATGGCAGTAGCAAGAAATGAGGGTATTTGTAACCCCAATATATTCTTTGAATTCCCAGTCAGACAATGGCACTATACACCAGTAGCAAAAATTGTGGGTGCACGTTACCCCAATATACTCTTTGAATTACCAGTCAGAAACTGGCACTATATGGCAGTAGCAAGAAATGAGGGTATTTGTAACCCCAATATATTCTTTAAATTCCCAGTCAGACAATGGCACTATACCAGTAGCAAAAATTGTGGGTGCACGTTACCCCAATATATTCTTTGAATTACCAGTCCAGAAACTGGCACTATATGGCAGTAGCAAGAAATGAGGGTATTTGTAACCCCAATATATTCTTTGAATTCACAGTCAGACAATGGCACTATATACCAGTAGCAAAAATTGTGGGTGTACGTTACCCCAATATATTCTTTGAATTACCAGTCAGAAACTGGCACTATATGGCAGTAGCAAGAAATGAGGGTATTTGTAACCCCAATATATTCTTTGAATTCCCAGTCAGACAATGGCACTATATACCAGTAGCAAAAATTGTGGGTGCACGTTACCCCAATATATTCTTTGAATTACCAGTCAGAAACTAGCACTATATGGCAGTAGCAAGAAATGAGGGTATTTGTAACCCCAATATATTCTTTGAATTCCCAGTCAGACACAATGGCACTATATACCAGTAGCAAAAATTGTGGGTGCACGTTACCCCAATATATTCTTTGAATTACCAGTCAGAAACTGGCACTATATGGCAGTAGCAAGAAATGAGGGTATTTGTAACCCCAATATATTCTTTGAATTCACAGTCAGACAATGGCACTATATACCAGTAGCAAAAATTGTGGGTGCACGTTACCCCAATATATTCTTTGAATTACCAGTCAGAACTGGCACTATATGGCAGTAGCAAGAAATGAGGATATTTGTAACCCCAATATATTCTTTGAATTCACAGTCAGACAATGGCACTATATACCAGTAGCAAAAATTGTGGGTGCACGTTACCCCAATATATTCTTTGAATTACCAGTCAGAAACTGGCACTATATGGCGGTAGCAAGAAATGAGGGTATTTGTAACCCCAATATATTCTTTGAATTCACAGTCAGACAATGGCACTAAATACCAGTAGCAAAAATTGTGGGTGCACGTTACCCCAATATATTCTTTGAATTACCCAGTCAGAAACTGGCACTATATGGCAATAGCAAGAAATGAGGGTATTTGTAACCCCAATATATTCTTGAAATCACAGTCAGACAAAGGCACTATATACCAGTAGCAAAAATTGTGGGTGCACGTTACCCCAATATATTCTTTTAATTACCAGCCAGAAACTGGCACTATATGGCAGTAGCAAGAAATGAGGGTATTTGTAACCCCAATATATTCTTTGAATTCACAGTCAGACAATGGCACTATATACCAGTAGCAAAAATTGTGGGTGCACGTTACCCCAATATATTCTTTTAATTACCAGTCAGAAACTGGCACTATATGGCAGTAGCAAGAAATGAGGGTATTTGTAACCCCAATATATTCTTTAAATTCCCAGTCAGACAATGGCACTATATACCAGTAGCAAAAATTGTGGGTGCACGTTACCCCAATATATTCTTTGAATTACCAGTCAGAAACTGGCACTATATGGCAGTAGCAAGAAATGAGGGTATTTGTAACCCAATATATTCTTTGAATTCACAGTCAGACAATGGCACTATATACCAGTAGCAAAAATTGTGGGTGCACGTTACCCCAATATATTATTTGAATTACCAGTCAGAAACTGGCACTATATGGCAGTAGCAAGAAATGAGGGTATTTGTAACCCCAATATATTCTTTGAATTCCCAGTCAGACAATGGCACTATATACCAGATCAGAAAAATTGTGGGTGCACGTTACCCCAATATATTCTTTGAATTACCAGTCAGAAACTGGCACTATATGGCAGTAGCAAGAAATGAGGGTATTTGTAACCCCAATATATTCTTTGAATTCCCAGTCAGACAATGGCACTATATACCAGTAGCAAAAATTGTGGGTGCACGTTACCCCAATATATTCTTTGAATTACCAGTCAGAAACTAGCACTATATGGCAGTAGCAAGAAATGAGGGTATTTGTAACCCCAATATATTCTTTGAATTCCCAGTCAGACAATGGCACTATATACCAGTAGCAAAAATTGTGGGTGCACGTTACCCCAATATACTCTTTGAATTACCAGTCAGAAACTGGCACTATATGGCAGTAGCAAGAAATGAGGGTATTTGTAACCCCAATATATTCTTTAAATTCCCAGTCAGACAATGGCACTATATACCAGTAGCAAAAATTGTGGGTGCACGTTACCCCAATATATTCTTTGAATTACCAGTCAGAAACTGGCACTATATGGCAGTAGCAAGAAATGAGGGTATTTGTAACCCCAATATATTCTTTGAATTCACAGTCAGACAATGGCACTAAATACCAGTAGCAAAAATTGTGGGTGCACGTTACCCCAATATATTCTTTGAATTACCAGTCAGAAACTGGCACTATATGGCAGTAGCAAGAAATGAGGGTATTTGTAACCCCCAATATATTCTTTGAAATCACAGTCAGACAAAGGCACTATATACCAGTAGCAAAAATTGTGGGTGCACGTTACCCGCAATATATTCTTTTAATTACCAGCCAGAAACTGGCACTATATGGCAGTAGCAAGAAATGAGGGTATTTGTAACCCCAATATATTCTTTGAATTCACAGTCAGACAATGGCACTATATACCAGTAGCAAAAATTGTGGTGCACGTTACCCCAATATATTCTTTGAATTTACCAGTCAGAAACTGGCACTATATGGCAGTAGCAAGAAATGAGGGTATTTGTAACCCCCAATATATTCTTTGAATTCCCAGTCAGACAATGGCACTATATACCAGTAGCAAAAATTGTGGGTGCACGTTACCCCAATATATTCTTTGAATTACCAGTCAGAAACTAGCACTATATGGCAGTAGCAGAAATGAGGGTATTTGTAACCCCAATATATTCTTTGAATTCCCAGTCAGACAATGGCACTATATACCAGTAGCAAAAATTGTGGGTGCACGTTACCCCCAATATACTCTTTGAATTACCAGTCAGAAACTGGCACTATATGGCAGTAGCAAGAAATGAGGGTATTTGTAACCCCAATATATTCTTTAAATTCCCAGTCAGACAATGGCACTATACCAGTAGCAAAAATTGTGGGTGCACGTTACCCCAATATATTCTTTGAATTACCAGTCAGAAACTGGCACTATATGGCAGTAGCAAGAAATGAGGGTATTTGTAACCCCCAATATATTCTTTAAATTCCCAGTCAGACAATGGCACTATATACCAGTAGCAAAAATTGTGGGTGCACGTTACCCCAATATATTCTTTGAATTACCAGTCAGAAACTGGCACTATATGGCAGTAGCAAGAAATGAGGGTATTTGTAACCCCAATATATTCTTTGAATTCACAGTCAGACAATGGCACTATATACCAGTAGCAAAAATTGTGGGTGCACGTTACCCCAATATATTCTTGAATTACCAGTCAGAAACTGGCACTATATGGCAGTAGCAAGAAATGAGGATACTTGTAACCCCAATATATTCTTTGAATTCACAGTCAGACAATGGCACTATATACCAGTAGCAAAGCAAAATTGTGGGTGCACGTTACCCCAATATATTCTTTGAATTACCAGTCAGAAACTGGCACTATATGGCAGTAGAAAGAAATGAGGGTATTTGTAACCCCATATATTCTTTGAATTCACAGTCAGACAATGGCACTAAATACCAGTAGCAAAAATTGTGGGTTGCACGTTACCCCCAATATATTCTTTGAATTACCAGTCAGAAACTGGCACTATATGGCAGTAGCAAGAAATGAGGGTATTTGTAACCCCAATATATTCTTTGAAATCACAGTCAGACAAAGGCACTATATACCAGTAGCAAAAATTGTGGGTGCACGTTACCCCAATATATTCTTTTAATTACCAGCCAGAAACTGGCACTATATGGCTGTAGCAAGAAATGAGGGTATTTGTAACCCCAATATATTCTTTGAATTCCCAGTCAGACAATGGCACTATATACCAGTAGCAAAAATTGTGGGTGCACGTTACCCCAATATATTCTTTGAATTACCAGTCAGAAACTGGCACTATATGGCAGTAGCAAGAAATGAGTGTATTTGTAACCCCAATATATTCTTTGAATTCACAGTCAGACAATGGCACTATATACCAGTAGCAAAAATTGTGGGTGCACGTTACCCAATATATTCTTTGAATTACCAGTCAGAAACTGGCACTATATGGCAGTTGCAAGAAATGAGGGTATTTGTAACCCCTATATATTCTTTGAATTCCCAGTCAGACAATGGCACTATATACCAGTAGCAAAAATTGTGGGTGCACGTTACCCCAATATATTCTTTGAATTACCAGTCAGAAACTGGCACTATATGGCAGTAGCAAGAAATGAGGGTATTTGTAACCCCAATATATTCTTTGAATTCCCAGTCAGACAATGGCACTATATACCAGTAGCAAAAATTGTGGGTGCACGTTACCCCAATATATTCTTTGAATTACCAGTCAGAAACTGGCACTATATGGCAGTAGCAAGAAATGAGTGTATTTGTAACCCCAATATAATTCTTTGAATTCACAGTCAGACAATGGCACTATATACCAGTAGCAAAAATTGTGGGTGCACATTACCACAATATATTCTTTGAATTACCAGTCAGAAACTGGCACTATATGGCAGTAGCAAGAAATGAGGGTATTTGTAACCCCAATATATTCTTTGAATTCACAGTCAGACAATGGCACTATATACCAGTAGCAAAAATTGTGGGTGCACGTTACCCCCAATATATTCTTTGAATTACCAGTCAGAAACTGGCACTATATGGCAGTAGCAAGAAATGAGGGTATTTGTAACCCCAATATATTCTTTGAATTCACAGTCAGACAATGGCACTATATACCAGTAGCAAAAATTGTGGGTGCACCGTAACCCCAATATATTCTTTGAGTTACCAGTCAGAAACTGGCACTATATGGCAGTAGCAAGAAATGAGGGTATTTGTAACCTCAAAATATTCTTTGAATTCCCAGTCAGACAATGGCACTATATACCAGTAGCAAAAATTGTGGGTGCACGTTACCCCAATATATTCTTTGAATTACCAGTCAGAAACTGGCACTATATGGCAGTAGCAAGAAATGAGGGTATTTGTAACCCCAATATATTCTTTGAATTCACAGTCAGACAATGGCACTAAATACCAGTAGCAAAAATTGTGGGTGCACGTTACCCCAATATATTCTTTGAATTACCAGTCAGAAACTGGCACTATATGGCAGTAGCAAGAAATGAGGGTATTTGTAACCCCAATATATTCTTTGAAATCACAGTCAGACAAAGGCACTATATACCAGTAGCAAAAATTGTGGGTGCACGTTACCCCAATATATTCTTTTAATTACCAGCCAGAAACTGGCACTATATGGCAGTAGCAAGAAATGAGGGTATTTGTAACCCCAATATATTCTTTGAATTCCCAGTCAGACAATGGCACTATATACCAGTAGCAAAAATTGTGGGTGCACGTTACCCCAATATATTCTTTGAATTACCAGTCAGAAACTGGCACTATATGGCAGTAGCAAGAAATGAGTGTATTTGTAACCCCAATATATTCTTTGAATTCACAGTCAGACAATGGCACTATATACCAGTAGCAAAAATTGTGGGTGCACGTTACCCAATATATTCTTTGAATTACCAGTCAGAAACTGGCACTATATGGCAGTTGCAAGAAATGAGGGTATTTGTAACCCCTATATATTCTTTGAATTCCCAGTCAGACAATGGCACTATATACCAGTAGCAAAAATTGTGGGTGCACGTTACCCCAATATATTCTTTGAATTACCAGTCAGAAACTGGCACTATATGGCAGTAGCAAGAAATGAGGGTATTTGTAACCCCAATATATTCTTTGAATTCCCAGTCAGACAATGGCACTATATACCAGTAGCAAAAATTGTGGGTGCACGTTACCCCAATATATTCTTTGAATTACCAGTCAGAAACTGGCACTATATGGCAGTAGCAAGAAATGAGTGTATTTGTAACCCCAATATATTCTTTGAATTCACAGTCAGACAATGGCACTATATACCAGTAGCAAAAATTGTGGGTGCACATTACCACAATATATTCTTTGAATTACCAGTCAGAAACTGGCACTATATGGCAGTAGCAAGAAATGAGGGTATTTGTAACCCCAATATATTCTTTGAATTCACAGTCAGACAATGGCACTATATACCAGTAGCAAAAATTGTGGGTGCACGTTACCCCAATATATTATTTGAATTACCAGTCAGAAACTGGCACTATATGGCAGTAGCAAGAAATGAGGGTATTTGTAACCCCAATATATTCTTTGAATTCACAGTCAGACAATGGCACTATATACCAGTAGCAAAAATTGTGGGTGCACGTAACCCCAATATATTCTTTGAGTTACCAGTCAGAAACTGGCACTATATGGCAGTAGCAAGAAATGAGGGTATTTGTAACCTCAACATATTCTTTGAATTCCCAGTCAGACAATGGCACTATATACCAGTAGCAAAAATTGTGGGTGCACGTTACCCCATTATATTCTTTGAATTACCAGTCAGAAACTGGCACTATATGGCAGTAGCAAGAAATGAGGGTATTTGTAACCCCAAAATATTCTTTGAATTCCCAGTCAGACAATGGCACTGTATACCAGTAGCAATAATTGTGGGTGCACGTTACCCCAATATATTCTTTGAATTACCCGTCAGAAACTGGCACTATATGGCAGTAGCAAGAAATGAGGGTATTTGTAACCCCAATATATTCTTTGAATTCACAGTCAGACAATGGCACTATATACCAGTAGCAAAAATTGTGGGTGCACGTTACCCAATATATTCTTTGAATTACCAGTCAGAAACTGGCACTATATGGCAGTTGCAAGAAATGAGGGTATTTGTAACCCCAATATATTCTTTGAATTCACAGTCAGACAATGGCACTATATACCAGTAGCAAAAATTGTGGGTGCACGTTACCCCAATATACTCTTTGAATTACCAGTCAGAAACTGGCACTATATGGCAGTAGCAAGAAATGAGGGTATTTGTAACCACAATATATTCTTTAAATTCCCAGTCAGACAATGGCACTATATACCAGTAGCAAAAATTGTGGGTGCACGTTACCCCAATATATTCTTTGAATTACCAGTCAGAAACTGGCACTATATGGCAGTAGCAAGAAATGAGGGTATTTGTAACCCCAATATATTCTTTGAATTCACAGTCAGACAATGGCACTATATACCAGTAGCAAAAATTGTGGGTGCACGTTACCCCAATATATTCTTTGAATTACCAGTCAGAAACTGGCACTATATGGCAGTAGCAAGAAATGAGGATATTTGTAACCCCAATATATTCTTTGAATTCACAGTCAGACAATGGCACTATATACCAGTAGCAAAAATTGTGGGTGCACGTTACCCCAATATATTCTTTGAATTACCAGTCAGAAACTGGCACTATATGGCAGTAGCAAGAAATGAGGGTATTTGTAACCCCAATATATTCTTTGAATTCACAGTCAGACAATGGCACTAAATACCAGTAGCAAAAATTGTGGGTGCACGTTACCCCAATATATTCTTTGAATTACCAGTCAGAAACTGGCACTATATGGCAGTAGCAAGAAATGAGGGTATTTGTAACCCCAATATATTCTTTGAAATCACAGTCAGACAAAGGCACTATATACCAGTAGCAAAAATTGTGGGTGCACGTTACCCCAATATATTCTTTTAATTACCAGCCAGAAACTGGCACTATATGGCAGTAGCAAGAAATGAGGGTATTTGTAACCCCAATATATTCTTTGAATTCACAGTCAGACAATGGCACTATATACCAGTAGCAAAAATTGTGGGTGCACGTTACCCCAATATATTCTTTTAATTACCAGTCAGAAACTGGCACTATATGGCAGTAGCAAGAAATGAGGGTATTTGTAACCCCAATATATTCTTTAAATTCCCAGTCAGACAATGGCACTATATACCAGTAGCAAAAATTGTGGGTGCACGTTACCCCAATATATTCTTTGAATTACCAGTCAGAAACTGGCACTATATGGCAGTAGCAAGAAATGAGGGTATTTGTAACCCCAATATATTCTTTGAATTCACAGTCAGACAATGGCACTATATACCAGTAGCAAAAATTGTGGGTGCACGTTACCCCAATATATTATTTGAATTACCAGTCAGAAACTGGCACTATATGGCAGTAGCAAGAAATGAGGGTATTTGTAACCCCAATATATTCTTTGAATTCCCAGTCAGACAATGGCACTATATACCAGTAGAAAAAATTGTGGGTGCACGTTACCCCAATATATTCTTTGAATTACCAGTCAGAAACTGGCACTATATGGCAGTAGCAAGAAATGAGGGTATTTGTAACCCCAATATATTCTTTGAATTCCCAGTCAGACAATGGCACTATATACCAGTAGCAAAAATTGTGGGTGCACGTTACCCCAATATATTCTTTGAATTACCAGTCAGAAACTAGCACTATATGGCAGTAGCAAGAAATGAGGGTATTTGTAACCCCAATATATTCTTTGAATTCCCAGTCAGACAATGGCACTATATACCAGTAGCAAAAATTGTGGGTGCACGTTACCCCAATATACTCTTTGAATTACCAGTCAGAAACTGGCACTATATGGCAGTAGCAAGAAATGAGGGTATTTGTAACCCCAATATATTCTTTAAATTCCCAGTCAGACAATGGCACTATATACCAGTAGCAAAAATTGTGGGTGCACGTTACCCCAATATATTCTTTGAATTACCAGTCAGAAACTGGCACTATATGGCAGTAGCAAGAAATGAGGGTATTTGTAACCCCAATATATTCTTTGAATTCACAGTCAGACAATGGCACTAAATACCAGTAGCAAAAATTGTGGGTGCACGTTACCCCAATATATTCTTTGAATTACCAGTCAGAAACTGGCACTATATGGCAGTAGCAAGAAATGAGGGTATTTGTAACCCCAATATATTCTTTGAAATCACAGTCAGACAAAGGCACTATATACCAGTAGCAAAAATTGTGGGTGCACGTTACCCCAATATATTCTTTTAATTACCAGCCAGAAACTGGCACTATATGGCAGTAGCAAGAAATGAGGGTATTTGTAACCCCAATATATTCTTTGAATTCACAGTCAGACAATGGCACTATATACCAGTAGCAAAAATTGTGGGTGCACGTTACCCCAATATATTCTTTGAATTACCAGTCAGAAACTAGCACTATATGGCAGTAGCAAGAAATGAGGGTATTTGTAACCCCAATATATTCTTTGAATTCCCAGTCAGACAATGGCACTATATACCAGTAGCAAAAAGTGTGGGTGCACGTTACCCCAATATACTCTTTGAATTACCAGTCAGAAACTGGCACTATATGGCAGTAGCAAGAAATGAGGGTATTTGTAACCCCAATATATTCTTTAAATTCCCAGTCAGACAATGGCACTATATACCAGTAGCAAAAATTGTGGGTGCACGTTACCCCAATATACTCTTTGAATTACCAGTCAGAAACTGGCACTATATGGCAGTAGCAAGAAATGAGGGTATTTGTAACCCCAATATATTCTTTAAATTCCCAGTCAGACAATGGCACTATACCAGTAGCAAAAATTGTGGGTGCACGTTACCCCAATATATTCTTTGAATTACCAGTCAGAAACTGGCACTATATGGCAGTAGCAAGAAATGAGGGTATTTGTAACCCCAATATATTCTTTGAATTCACAGTCAGACAATGGCACTATATACCAGTAGCAAAAATTGTGGGTGCACGTTACCCCAATATATTCTTTGAATTACCAGTCAGAAACTGGCACTATATGGCAGTAGCAAGAAATGAGGGTATTTGTAACCCCAATATATTCTTTGAATTCCCAGTCAGACAATGGCACTATATACCAGTAGCAAAAATTGTGGGTGCACGTTACCCCAATATATTCTTTGAATTACCAGTCAGAAACTAGCACTATATGGCAGTTGCAAGAAATGAGGGTATTTGTAACCCCAATATATTCTTTGAATTCCCAGTCAGACAATGGCACTATATATCAGTAGCAAAAAGTGTGGGTGCACGTTACCCCAATATACTCTTTGAATTACCAGTCAGAAACTGGCACTATATGGCAGTAGCAAGAAATGAGGGTATTTGTAACCCCAATATATTCTTTAAATTCCCAGTCAGACAATGGCACTATATACCAGTAGCAAAAATTGTGGGTGCACGTTACCCCAATATATTCTTTGAATTACCAGTCAGAAACTGGCACTATATGGCAGTAGCAAGAAATGAGGGTATTTGTAACCCCAATATATTCTTTGAATTCACAGTCAGACAATGGCACTATATACCAGTAGCAAAAATTGTGGGTGCACGTTACCCCAATATATTCTTTGAATTACCAGTCAGAAACTGGCACTATATGGCAGTAGCAAGAAATGAGGATACTTGTAACCCCAATATATTCTTTGAATTCACAGTCAGACAATGGCACTATATACCAGTAGCAAAAATTGTGGGTGCACGTTACCCCAATATATTCTTTGAATTACCAGTCAGAAACTGGCACTATATGGCAGTAGAAAGAAATGAGGGTATTTGTAACCCCAATATATTCTTTGAATTCACAGTCAGACAATGGCACTAAATACCAGTAGCAAAAATTGTGGGTGCACGTTACCCCAATATATTCTTTGAATTACCAGTCAGAAACTGGCACTATATGGCAGTAGCAAGAAATGAGGGTATTTGTAACCCCAATATATTCTTTGAAATCACAGTCAGACAAAGGCACTATATACCAGTAGCAAAAATTGTGGGTGCACGTTACCCCAATATATTCTTTTAATTACCAGCCAGAAACTGGCACTATATGGCAGTAGCAAGAAATGAGGGTATTTGTAACCCCAATATATTCTTTGAATTCCCAGTCAGACAATGGCACTATATACCAGTAGCAAAAATTGTGGGTGCACGTTACCCCAATATATTCTTTGAATTACCAGTCAGAAACTGGCACTATATGGCAGTAGCAAGAAATGAGTGTATTTGTAACCCCAATATATTCTTTGAATTCACAGTCAGACAATGGCACTATATACCAGTAGCAAAAATTGTGGGTGCACGTTACCCAATATATTCTTTGAATTACCAGTCAGAAACTGGCACTATATGGCAGTTGCAAGAAATGAGGGTATTTGTAACCCCTATATATTCTTTGAATTCCCAGTCAGACAATGGCACTATATACCAGTAGCAAAAATTGTGGGTGCACGTTACCCCAATATATTCTTTGAATTACCAGTCAGAAACTGGCACTATATGGCAGTAGCAAGAAATGAGGGTATTTGTAACCCCAATATATTCTTTGAATTCCCAGTCAGACAATGGCACTATATACCAGTAGCAAAAATTGTGGGTGCACGTTACCCCAATATATTCTTTGAATTACCAGTCAGAAACTGGCACTATATGGCAGTTGCAAGAAATGAGGGTATTTGTAACCCCAATATATTCTTTGAATTCACAGTCAGACAATGGCACTATATACCAGTAGCAAAAATTGTGGGTGCACATTACCACAATATATTCTTTGAATTACCAGTCAGAAACTGGCACTATATGGCAGTAGCAAGAAATGAGGGTATTTGTAACCCCAATATATTCTTTGAATTCACAGTCAGACAATGGCACTATATACCAGTAGCAAAAATTGTGGGTGCACGTTACCCCAATATATTATTTGAATTACCAGTCAGAAACTGGCACTATATGGCAGTAGCAAGAAATGAGGGTATTTGTAACCCCAATATATTCTTTGAATTCACAGTCAGACAATGGCACTATATACCAGTAGCAAAAATTGTGGGTGCACGTAACCCCAATATATTCTTTGAGTTACCAGTTAGAAACTGGCACTATATGGCAGTAGCAAGAAATGAGGGTATTTGTAACCCCAAAATATTCTTTGAATTCCCAGTCAGACAATGGCACTATATACCAGTAGCAAAAATTGTGGGTGCACGTTACCCCATTATATTCTTTGAATTACCAGTCAGAAACTGGCACTATATGGCAGTAGCAAGAAATGAGGGTATTTGTAACCCCAAAATATTCTTTGAATTCCCAGTCAGACAATGGCACTGTATACCAGTAGCAATAATTGTGGGTGCACGTTACCCCAATATATTCTTTGAATTACCCGTCAGAAACTGGCACTATATGGCAGTAGCAAGAAATGAGGGTATTTGTAACCCCAATATATTCTTTGAATTCACAGTCAGACAATGGCACTATATACCAGTAGCAAAAATTGTGGGTGCACGTTACCCAATATATTCTTTGAATTACCAGTCAGAAACTTGCACTATATGGCAGTTGCAAGAAATGAGGGTATTTGTAACCCCAATATATTCTTTGAATTCACAGTCAGACAATGGCACTATATACCAGTAGCAAAAATTGTGGGTGCACGTTACCCCAATATACTCTTTGAATTACCAGTCAGAAACTGGCACTATATGGCAGTAGCAAGAAATGAGGGTATTTGTAACCACAATATATTCTTTAAATTCCCAGTCAGACAATGGCACTATATACCAATAGCAAAAATTGTGGGTGCACGTTACCCCAATATATTCTTTGAATTACCAGTCAGAAACTGGCACTATATGGCAGTAGCAAGAAATGAGGGTATTTGTAACCCCAATATATTCTTTGAATTCACAGTCAGACAATGGCACTATATACCAGTAGCAAAAATTGTGGGTGCACGTTACCCCAATATATTCTTTGAATTACCAGTCAGAAACTGGCACTATATGGCAGTAGCAAGAAATGAGGATATTTGTAACCCCAATATATTCTTTGAATTCACAGTCAGACAATGGCACTATATACCAGTAGCAAAAATTGTGGGTGCACGTTACCCCAATATATTCTTTGAATTACCAGTCAGAAACTGGCACTATATGGCAGTAGCAAGAAATGAGGGTATTTGTAACCCCAATATATTCTTTGAATTCACAGTCAGACAATGGCACTAAATACCAGTAGCAAAAATTGTGGGTGCACGTTACCCCAATATATTCTTTGAATTACCAGTCAGAAACTGGCACTATATGGCAGTAGCAAGAAATGAGGGTATTTGTAACCCCAATATATTCTTTGAAATCACAGTCAGACAAAGGCACTATATACCAGTAGCAAAAATTGTGGGTGCACGTTACCCCAATATATTCTTTTAATTACCAGCCAGAAACTGGCACTATATGGCAGTAGCAAGAAATGAGGGTATTTGTAACCCCAATATATTCTTTGAATTCACAGTCAGACAATGGCACTATATACCAGTAGCAAAAATTGTGGGTGCACGTTACCCCAATATATTCTTTGAATTACCAGTCAGAAACTGGCACTATATGGCAGTAGCAAGAAATGAGGGTATTTGTAACCCCAAAATATTCTTTGAATTCCCAGTCAGACAATGGCACTATATACCAGTAGCAATAATTGTGGGTGCACGTTACCCCAATATATTCTTTGAATTACCAGTCAGAAACTGGCACTATATGGCAGTAGCAAGAAATGAGGGTATTTGTAACCCCAATATATTCTTTGAATTCACAGTCAGACAATTGCACTCTATACCAGTAGCAAAAATTGTGGGCGCACGTTACCCCAATATATTCTTTGAATTACCAGTCAGAAACTGGCACTATATGGCAGTAGCAAGAAATGAGGGTATTTGTAACCCCAAAATATTCTTTGAATTCCCAGTCAGACAATGGCACTGTATACCAGTAGCAATAATTGTGGGTGCACGTTACCCCAATATATTCTTTGAATTACCCGTCAGAAACTGGCACTATATGGCAGTAGCAAGAAATGAGGGTATTTGTAACCCCAATATATTCTTTGAATTCACAGTCAGACAATGGCACTATATACCAGTAGCAAAAATTGTGGGTGCACGTTACCCCAATATATTCTTTGAATTACCAGTCAGAAACTGGCACTATATGGCAGTTGCAAGAAATGAGGGTATTTGTAACCCCAATATATTCTTTGAATTCACAGTCAGACAATGGCACTATATACCAGTAGCAAAAATTGTGGGTGCACGTTACCCCAATATACTCTTTGAATTACCAGTCAGAAACTGGCACTATATGGCAGTAGCAAGAAATGAGGGTATTTGTAACCACAATATATTCTTTAAATTCCCAGTCAGACAATGGCACTATATACCAGTAGCAAAAATTGTGGGTGTATATAGCCCCAATCCTATTGCTAGGGGACTTGCAGGGTATTTCTGAGGTGAAGGTGGGGGGGGGGCACACCGTTGGAACGGGGATTTGGGGTGTATATATGGGGTATACGGGAATACACTGTCAGTGTATTCCATTCAGGATCCTGGGAAAGCTGGGTTGCGGCGATTGAGCCCGTTAGTGCCACGTTACACTGACAAGCTTCTCCCTGGAATTTAGCTCTTACAAGAGCTGTTGGTTGTCTTCTCCTTCCTATCCTAGCCTGTCCCTGCCTACCCAGAATCTAAGCCCTAGCTAACTGGACAGAAACCTCCGTCCCCGGTTAATTGCAAGCTCAGAATGACGCGAAGCTGGGCGTCGCTGTTCTTTTAAATTAGAGGTCACATGTTTTCGGCAGCCAATGGGTTTTGCCTACTTTTTTCAACGTCACCGGTGTCGTAGTTCCTGTCCCACCTACCCTGCGCTGTTATTGGAGCAAAAAAGGCGCCAGGGAAGGTGGGAGGGGAATCGAGTAATGGCGCACTTTACCACGCGGTATTCGATTCGATTCGAACATCCTGAACAGCCTAATATCCGATCGAACATGAGTTCGATAGAACACTGTTCGCTCATCTCTACTAATTTCCTTCTCCCTTGGGCCTCATAGAAGTTGAATACAATTTTAGCCACTAGCAATAAAATTACTGTATCTCATCCCAATTTTTTTGTTTATTTTTATAGAGGCAGATGTCAGACGCAACATGGTTGTACATCGTAGAAATAGAGAAGGCATACGTTTTGAAATTCAAAAGAATGGTATGGAATCCCTCTAGAATATTTGAAGAAGTATAGTGACTAGAGATGAGCGAACACTAAAATGTTCGAGGTTCGAAATCCGATTCGAACAGCTGCTCACTGTTCAAGTGTTCGAACGGGTTTCGAACCCCATTATAGTCTATGGGGAACATATACTCGTTAAGGGGGAAACCCAAATCCGTGTCTGGAGGGTCACCAAGTCCACTATGACACCCCAGGAAATGATGCCAACACCTCTGGAATGACACTGGGACAGCAGGGGAAGCATGTCTGGGGGCATCTAACACACCAAAGACCCTCTATTACCCCAACATCACAGCCTAACAACTACACACTTTACACACTCAATACCACCTCTCTGACAGTAGGAAAACACCTTGAAACATGTGTATTTGGCACTTGCAGTGAGGAGAGCTTGTCACCAGCAGTGAATTTGGCCCTTGTAGTAAGTTGAGGTTGGCACCAACATTTGTTTTGAAAATCAGGGTGGATTGAGCCTCTAACCAGCAGAGTTTGGGCAAATTCATGGTGGAGGGAGCCTCTAAAAACCCCAGTTTGGACCAAATCATGGTGGAGGGAGCCTCTAAACAGCCCAGTTTGGACCAATTCATGGTGGAGGGAGCCTCTAAAAACCCCAGTTTGAACCAATTCATGGTGGAGGGAGCCTCTAAACAGACAAGTTTTGGGAAATTCATGGTGGAGGGAGCCTCTAAAAACCCCAGTTTGGCCAAATTCATGGTGGAGGGAGCCTCTAACCAGCCCAGTTTGGACCAATTCATGGTGGAGGGAGCCTCTAAAAACCCCAGTTTGGACCAATTCATGGTGGAGGGAGCCTCTAAAAACCACAGTTTGGCCAAATTCATGGTGGAGGGAGCCTCTAAAAACCCCAGTTTGGCCAAATTCATGGTGGAGGGAGCCTCTAACCAGCCCAGTTTGGACCAATTCATGGTGGAGGGAGCCTCTAACCAGCCCAGTTTGGACCAATTCATGGTGGAGAAAGCCTCTAAAAACCCCAGTTTGGACCAATTCATGGTGGAGGGAGCCTCTAAAAACCCCAGTTTGGCCAAATTCATGGTGGAGGGAGCCTCTAAAAAACCCAGTTTGGACCAATTCATGGTGGAGGGAGCCTCTAACCAGCCCAGTTTGGACCAATTCATGGTGGAGGGAGCCTCTAAAAAACCCAATTTGGACCAATTCATGGTGGAGGGAGCCTCTAACCAGCCCAGTTTGGACCAATTCATGGTGGAGGGAGCCTCTAACCAGCCCAGTTTGGACCAATTCATGGTGGAAGGAGCTTCTAAACAGCCAAGTTTTGGGAAATTCATGGTGGAGGGAGCCTCTAAAAACCCCAGTTTGGACCAAATCATGGTGGAGGGAGCCTCTAAAAACCCCAGTTTGGCCAAATTCATGGTGGAGGGAGCCTCTAACCAGCCCAGATTGGACCAATTCATGGTGGAGGGAGCCTCTAAACAGCCCAGTTTGGGCCAATTCATGGTGGAGGGAGCCTCTAACCAGCCCAGTTTGGACCAATTCATGGTGGAGGGAGCCTCTAAACAGCCAAGTTTTGGGAAATTCATGGTGGAGGGCGCCTCTAAAAACCCCAGTTTGGACCAATTCATGGTGGAGGGAGCCTCTAAAAACCCGTTTGGCCAAATTCATGGTGGAGGGCGCCTCTAAAAACCCCAGTTTGGACCAATTCATGGTGGAGGGAGCCTCTAAAAACCCCAGTTTGGCCAAATTCATGGTGGAGGGAGCCTCTAAAAACCCCAGTTTGGCCAAATTCATGGTGGAGGGAGCCTCTAAAAACCACAGTTTGGCCAAATTCATGGTGGAGGGAGCCTCTAAAAACCCCAGTTTGGCCAAATTCATGGTGGAGGGAGCCTCTAAAAACCCAGGTTTGGACCAATTCATGGTGGAGGGAGCCTCTAAAAACCCCAGTTTGGACCAATTCATGGTGGAGGGAGCCTCTAAAAACCACAGTTTGGCCAAATTCATGGTGGAGGGAACCTCTAACCAGCCCAGTTTGGACCAGTTCATGGTGGAGGGAGCCTCTAACCAGCCCAGTTTGGACCAATTCATGGTGGAGGGAGCCTCTAAAAACCAGAGTTTGGACCAATTCATGGTGGAGGGAGCCTCTAAAAACCCCAGTTTGGCCAAATTCATGGTGGAGGGAGCCTCTAAAAACCACAGTTTGGCCAAATTCATGGTGGAGGGAGCCTCTAAAAACCCCAGTTTGGCCAAATTCATGGTGGAGGGAGCCTCTAAAAACCCCAGTTTGGACCAATTCATGGTGGAGGGAGCCTCTAAAAACCCCAGTTTGGACCAATTCATGGTGGAGGGAGCCTCTAAAAACCCCAGTTTGGACCAATTCATGGTGGAGGGATCCTCTAAAAACCACAGTTTGGCCAAATTCATGGTGGAGGGAGCCTCTAAAAACCCCAGTTTGGACCAATTCATGGTGGAGGGAGCCTCTAACCAGCCCAGTTTGGACCAGTTCATGGTGGAGGGAGCCTCTAACCAGCCCAGTTTGGACCAATTCATGGTGGAGGGAACCTCTAAAAACCCCAGTTTGGACCAATTCATGGTGGAGGGAGCCTCTAAAAACCCCAGTTTGGCTAAATTCATTGTGGAGGGAGCCTCTAAAAACCACAGTTTGGCCAAATTCATGGTGGAGGGAGCCTCTAAAAACCCCAGTTTGGACCAATTCATGGTGGAGGGAGCCTCTAAAAACCCCAGTTTGGCCAAATTCATGGTGGAGGGAGCCTCTAAAAACCCCAGTTTGGCCAAATTCATGGTGGAGGGAGCCTCTAAAAACCCCAGTTTGGCCAAATTCATGGTGGAGGGAGCCTCTAAAAACCCCAGTTTGGACCAATTCACGGTGGAGGGAGCCTCTAAAAACCCCAGTTTGGACCAATTCATGGTGGAGGGAGCCTCTAAAAACCCCAGTTTGGCCAAATTCATGGTGGAGGGAGCCTCTAACCAGCCCAGTTTGGACCAATTCATGGTGGAGGGAGCCTCTAAACAGCCAAGTTTTGGGAAATTCATGGTGGAGGGAGCCTCTAAAAACCCCAGTTTGGACCAATTCATGGTGGAGGGAGCCTCTAAAAACCCCAGTTTGGCCAAATTCATGGTGGAGGGAGCCTCTAAAAACCCCAGTTTGGGCAAATTCATGGTGGAGGGAGCCTCTAACCCAGTGCCGCACCTCCCATGAGGCAACCTGAAGCGACCACTTCAGGCGGCGCTATGCCAGGGCCACGGGGGGGGGGGGGGGGGGGCGGCATTTTTGCTGACCTAAGCCAGTCCAGGACAAGCTGCTCCAGCGGCCGCCCCTCATGCTCAGGCAGAGAGCAGGTCCTCTCCGTACCTGCTCTCTGCCTGCTAAAGACGATCGCAACGCTCGGCCCGCCCCGCCCCCCTCCGCTCGGCCCTCGTTAGGGGGGGGGGCTTTCTGACGTCCGCTTCAGGCGGCAGAAAGCCATGGTTCACCCCTGCTCTAACCAGCCCAGTTTGGACCAATTCATGGTGGAGGGAACCTATAAACAGCCAAGTTTTGGGAAATTCATGGTGGGGGGAGCCTCTAAAAACCCCAGTTTGGACCAATTCATGGTGGAGGGAGCCTCTAAAACCACAGTTTGGCCAAATTCATGGTGAAGGGAGCCTCTAAAAACCACAGTTTGGCCAAATTCATGGTGGAGGGAGCCTATAAACAGCCCAGTTTGGGCAAATTCATGGTGGAGGGAGCCTCTAAAAACCCCAGTTTGGCCAAATTCATGGTGGAGGGAGCCTCTAAACAGCCCAGTTTGGACCAATTCATGGTGGAGGGAGCCTCTAAACAGCCAAGTTTTGGGAAATTCATGGTGGAGGGAGCCTCTAAAACCCCAGTATGGGCAAATTCATGGTGGAGGGAGCCTCTAACTAGCACAGTTGTGGGAAATTCATGGTGGAAGGAGCCTCTAACCAGCAGGGTTGTGGGAAATCAGGGTGGAGGGAGGCTCTAACCAGCAGAGTTGTGAGAAATCAGGGTGGAGGGAGCCTCTAACCAGCAGAGTTGGGGGAAATCAGGGTGGAGGGAACCTCTAACCAGCAGAGTTGTGGGAAATCAGGGTGGAGGGAGAATAGTATTAGCAGAATTGTGCAACGCTTATGGTGGATGAGTATGAGGATGCGGAGGAATTGGAGAGGTTGAGCACAGACATGGAGTTTCATGTTGGGGTGCTTTACACAGGTGGGCACGAAAATGAAGGCTCTATCCAGTGGTGGTTCATTTTTATCAAAGTGAGCCGGTCGGCACTCTCAGCTGACAGACGGGTGCGCTTGTCAGTGATGATGCCACCGGCTGCACTGAACACCCTCTCAGATAGGACGCTGGTGGCAGGACAGGACAGCACCTCCAAGGCATATAGGGCAAGTTCAAGCCACAGGTCCAGGGGCTGGGTACGAACTGGAACATCTTGGGAGATTCCGGGTGTGGCCTGGCTTCGCCTAAGCTGCTGACCTCTGCCTCTGCCTCTAGCTACCCTTTTTGGTGCTGCACCTGCCTCAACATCCACACTACTTTCCCTGTTTGACATCCCCCTGTCCAGGTCGGGTCAGTGTCCTCATCATCCACCACTTCCTCTTCCAACTCCTGTCTCATCTCCTCCTCCCGCACAATGCGCATGTCAACTGGATGCCCTGACGGCAATTGCGTCTCATCGTCGTCGATGAGGGTGGGTTGCTGGTCATCCACCACCAAATCGAACGGAGATGGAGGAGACTCCAGTGTTTGAGCATCTGGAAACAGATGCTCGTCTGTTAGGTCCGTGGAATCGCGAAATGGAGGGGCAGGTTGTGGGACAATGAAAGGAGCGGAAAACAGCTCTGGGGAGCAGGGACAGTTGGGGTTATTGTTCTGGGAAGATTGGGAATTTTGGGAGGAAGGAGGACAAGACTGTTGGGTAATAGGAGGAGAGGAGGCAGAGGCTGACTGGCTGCTGGACAATGTGCTGTAAGCGTTCTCCGACAGCCATTGCAAGACCTGTTCCTGGTTCTCGGGCCTACTAAGGTTTGTACCCTGCAGTTTAGTTAATGTGGCAAGCAACCCTGGCACTGTGGAGTGGCGCAATGCTTGCTGCCCCACAGGAGTAGGCACGGGATGCCCTGTGGCTTCACCGCTACCTTGCTCCCCAGAACCATTCCCCCGACCTCGCCCACGGCCTCGTCCACGTCCCTTTCCGGGAGCCTTGCGCATTTTGAATTCCTAGGCAGAAAATGACACTATATGGCAGTAGCAAGACTTGAGGGTATTTGTAACCTCAATATATTCTTTGAATTCCCAGTCAGAAACTGGCACTATATGGCAGTGGCAGGACTTGAAGGTATTTGTAACCCCAATATATTCTTTGAATTCCCAGTCAGAAACAGGCACTATATGTCAGTAGCAAGAAATGAGGGTATTTGTAACCCCAATATATTCTTTGAATTCCCAGTCAGAAACTGGCACTATATGGCAGTGGCAGGACTTGAAGGTATTTGTAGCCCCAATATATTCTTTGAATTCCCAGTCAGAAACTGGCACTATATGTCACTGGCAGGACTTGAAGGTATTTGTAACACCAATATATTCTTTGAATTCCCAGTCAGAAACTGGCACTATATGTCAATAGCAAGAAATGAGGGTATTTGTAACCCCAATATATTCTTTGAATTCCCAGTCAGAAACTGGCACTATATGGCAGTGGCAGGACTTGAGTGTATTTGTAACCCCAATATATTCTTTGAATTCCCAGTCAGAAACCGGCACTATATGGCAGTGGCAGGACTTGAGTGTATTTGTAACCCCAATATATTCTTTGAATTCCCAGTCAGAAACTGGCACTATATGGCAGTGGCAGGACTTGAGTGTATTTGTAACCCCAATATATTCTTACCTTCAGTGGCAGTGGCAGGACTTGAAGGTATTTGTAACCCCAATATATTCTTTGAATTCCCAGTCAGAAACTGGCACTATATGGCAGTGGCAGGACTTGAGTGTATTTGTAACACCAATATATTCTTTCAATTCCCAGTCAGAAACTGGCACTATATGTCAGTAGTCACTATATGTCAGACAATGGCAGACTATATGGCATTATATTCTTTGAATTCCCAGTCAGAAACTGGCACTATATGGCAGTGGCAGGACTTGAAGGTATTTGTAACCCCAATATATTCTTTGAATTCCCAGTCAGACAATGGCACTATATGGCAGTGGCAGGACTTGAAGGTATTTGTAACACCAATATATTCTTTGAATTCCCAGTCAGAAACTGGCACTATATGGCAGTGGCAGGACTTGAGTGTATTTGTAACCCCAATATATTCTTTGAATTCCCAGTCAGAAACTGGCACTATATGGCAGTGGCAGGACTTGAGTGTATTTGTAACCCCAATATATTCTTTGAATTCCCAGTCAGAAACTGGCACTATATGGCAGTGGCAGGACTTGAAGGTATTTGTAACCCCAATATATTCTTTGAATTCCCAGTCAGACAGTGGCACTATATGGCAGTAGCAAACATAGTGGGTGTATATAGCCCCAATTCTATTGCTAGGGGACTTGCAGTGTATTTCTGGGGTGAAGGTGGGGGGCACACCGTTGGAACGGGGATAGGGGGTATATATAGGGTATACGGGAATACATTGTCAGTGTATTCCATTCAGGATCCTGGGAAAGCTGGGTTGCGGCGATTGAGCCCGTCAGTGCCACGTTACACTGACAAGCTTCTCCCTGGAATTGAAGTTATATGTAACCCCAATATATTCTTTGAATTCCCAGTCAGACAATGGCACTATATGGCAGTAGCAAACATAGTGGGTGTATATAGCCCCAATTCTATTGCTAGGGGACTTGCAGGGTATTTCTGGGGTGAAGGTGGGGGGGCACACTGTTGGAACGGGGATCGGGGGTATATATAGGGTATACGGGAATACACTGTCAGTATATTCCATTCAGGATCCTGGGAAAGCTGGGTTGCGGCGATTGAGCCCGTCAATGCCACGTCACACTGACAAGCTTCTCCCTGGAATTTAGCTCTTACAAGAGCTGTTGGTTGTCTTCTCCTTCCTATCCTAGCCTGTCCCTGCCTACCCAGAATCTAAGCCCTAGCTAACTGGACGGAAACCTCCGTCCCCGGTGAATTGCAAGCTCAGAATGACGCGAACCTGGGCGGCGCTGTTCTTTTAAATCAGAGGTCACATGTTTTCGGCAGCCAATGGGTTTTTCCTACTTTTTTCAACGTCACCGGTGTCGTAGTTCCTGTCCCACCTACCCTGTGCTGTTATTGGAGCAAAAAAGGCGCCAGGGAAGGTGGGAGGGGAATCGAGTAATGGTGCACTTTACCACGCGGTGTTCGATTCGATTCGAACATGGCAAACAGCCTAATATCCGATCGAACATGAGTTCGATAGAACACTGCCGCTCATCTCTAATAGTGACGCTAGGTTCACACCTGTGTTCGGGTTTCTGTTCTTTGGGACCCAAAAAACAGAAAACCGATCCGCTTAAAAAGTAAGATGCGGAAATCTGTAGATACCACAGACTATAATGGGGTCCACTGAGTTTCCGCCCGAAATTTTTTTCAAGTGTTATGGAGGACAGAATGCCTGAATGAGTAAGGAAATGCAGATGTAAATCCAGCCTGATAAGCTGTAAAGGAATGATTATGAGTGGCACATATATCATGTAAATAGGATATTGTTCTGATATTTACAGTGTTTATATATTCTATATTCCATGATCACCCTCATCTAATAATAACAATGTCCAATTAAGTAATTATCTGTGAGCTGGTTATTTTACAAAGACAGTTCCACGATGTACGAGGCTAGCAAATTTACATAGATAAAGGAATATAAAGGAATCCCCTATGACACTGCTGCACAATAATGGATTGACTATTTGGACTGAAATATATACACAGCATCCAGCTTGGTTTAAGTGAACAATAATATATGTCAACAATGCATTTTTTTTGGATGATTCCTAATCACTATTTTATATATTATAGCAAACAATTGCATGACAAACAAGAAAAGAAATATTCAGTTTTTTTATTATTATAAAAATGCTTTAGTTTGCATCACACATTTTGCTTACACCTGTTTCACTCTGCTTGCTATAACCTAACAAATGTGTATAGAATATTTCAAGGCAAAATACATTTTCTTTATCCATTAACAGAAGTTTAACAAAAATCAACTAGAGGTCTAGTCTTATGTAGAACAGCTTCAATGTATAGGATGTAATTGTGAGTATACAGTAGCAGGGGGCACTGTGGAGCATTATACCGTGCAGGCACCACTGTGGAGCATTATACTGGCAAAATAAGCATCAGAAATTAATTGTTGTCCTGATGAATCTTCCTCTCTGTGACTGTAAGGATAATATCAGGAAGTGATTACAATATTATATCCAAAGGAGAAGGTTATTGAGTGAGTGAGAACTAGGAGTCTAAATCTGACTGCTGAGGGTGTAGTGGGTGGGCTAGTTAGGAAAACAGGAACAGGAAGTGAGTCAGCTCTGAGTACAGCCCAGGGAATCATGGGAGTTTGAGGAATAGGAAGGTGCCAATGTAAACAAATGCAGAGGATGCCAGGAGCTTCCAAAGAACCCATAAATCACTCAAAAGACTACTATTTTGGTGCACTTATTAACCTATTAATAGTGCTATCAGATTTTTAAAATTCATTTTCTGCCCTGAAAACCCTTTAATACATTATCTGTCATATTAATAAGGGTTACATATGTACTTGCTTTTGTTTTCAACAAATTTCTTATTTATGTTTTCAGTTTGAGAGCTATCAGTTACTTTGGGTCTCATGTACGTGAACTTGAATGCAGTATTACATACATAATGTGTCAAACATACCAGACTAAAAATGCAGAGGTTTCCAGCAAAGATATTTTAATGCAAATCTAATTTTTTAAAGCAAACAAACAAACCAAGAAACAACGAGCCCAGTATGCTTTATTGGATATTGACTTCTGAACTTTCAACTTTGGTACGAGGCCTACTATTCTCACAGGCGACACTCAAAGCTACACACATAGACATTCAACTCTTATATTGCAGTGGCTGCTTCCCAGTACAACACATAATTGACCGATCTATGCAGGCAAGCACCTTATACAGTATAAGCGCCTTCACCACAGCATATCTTAGGGTTGCTGTCTAAGGAGGTCATGCACTTCATCCCTTCACATGCATAATGCCTAAAAGGAAATGTTTGAAAACACAAAATAATTTATACTCCCATTTTTATTCCTTCCAGTCTGCCAAGAGTCTCTGTATTTTCTGTTTAAGTGAAGAGGACATGGACATATGACTATGTTCACTCAAACAGTGTAGTATTGAAATTGGAGCAGACGAGTATTGGTAAGTCAATATGACTTCTTTTATATATTTGCTTAAATAAAATGACAGAATATCTCCGTAAGACCTCTTGGGCACAACAGTTAAAACTGGACATATGACGGATAATTTTGTAGTGTCCATCACAAGTCCGTTTTGACAACACATTCAGTTTCAACTGACTGTTCACATGTTTGTTTTTTTGATAGTCTGATTTTAACTACCTTCAAATAAACTGACCTGCATTATCTTTGTCCATTTTCATGGACACATGGACCCAGTAAAAATCTAAAGGATTTTGTTTTTAAATGGATGTAAAATGGACTGACATCCATTAGAAAAAAGTATCATGGGTTGGGTCAAAAAAGAAAGAGCAATAACAATTCATCTGTTTAAAATCAGAGAGTATTCTTTCCATTTACCTCTTATATGTTGCAGTCAATACTAATTGCAGCACCTAAGTGGTTTTACAGAAAAAAGTCGAGAGAGTTTTCCCTTTGTACATGAAAAAAAACAAAACACAAGATTGCAATCACCACATCTTTAACAACCTGGAACATACAATTAGTGCATTATTTATTTTATATTATAAACACCATAAACCATTCAGAGGGCTGAATTGATGTTTTTGGTTCATCTCCCCTCTCAAACTGATCAAAAAATAATATGTACCCATTAAACTGAAAAAAAAAAAATGTAAAAAGTTGTGCAGAATGGAATTTGTAATTTTAATGTGACTTTTAGACCAGAATCCCACATAGCGTATAAGTAGGTAAAGTAGTAAATGTGTTATGTATCATGTTAAAATTAACTTAAAGATAGGAAGTTGTTTCCATTTATTACTAATTAGTGAACAACTTTAGTATCTCTTGCTCTTCATTTCTTTCATTCAGAGGGAATGATTAAATAAGAATGAGTGATTAGGGTAATTAGTTAATTAATTAGCAGAAAAGGACACAAAGCAGTTATTAGTTTAGAAGTTAACATGGCTATTAAATTCCAAGCATATGTCAGTAAGTAGATATTTTTTTGAACCTCACACAAGTGCATTAAAGTCAATAAATGTTAGTTGTACACGCAATTATGAATCATAACTATATTTTTATACCATACTTTAACCCATTGTAATATGTATGCATACAAATGGTTATAAAACTAGCATATATCTACTGCCCAATAGAGTATTCTAGATAAATAATGGGTCCCCAGCCATAAAACGCTGCAGAAAAGACAGAAGCAGAAGCGCATTGCGCTTTCTTCCGTTATAGGCGCGTATCACATTGAAAGCAATAGGGAAAAAACCCTCCCATTGATTTCAATGGGTAGCGCACGTATGCCAGCACCCATATAAATCAATGGGATATGGTTTTTACGCGCTCATTCTGAACAAGTTTTACGTTTAGAATGAGCTTAGTGTAACTCCGTGTGCAGGCTCCCTAACACTGCAACAATGTATACATGCATTCTTATAGGCTTAAAGGGGTATTCCCATGTACATAATCATATCTATATTTGTAGATAATTAAAAGCTAATAATTTTTGCAAATATAAGAAATTTAAAATTCTGCAGAGTTTTAAAGATTTTCTCTAACTTTCTTAGTGGTGACAGTCTGTTATCTTGATCAGTTGCCATGGATTTGACCACTAATGCAGAAACTTTCTATGGTCTGGGACTTGTCAGGAACCCAGCTATGATTTTCTTATTGTAGCTGGGTTATCACGCAGGGACACTACATGTATCAGAAGATATCCTGGCCACAATAAGGAAATCATAGCTGATTTTCTGACCTTAAAAAGTTTCTGCATTGGTGGTCGTATCCATGGCAACCGATCAAGATAACAGACTGTGACCACTAAGAAAGTTAGAGAAAATCTTTAAAACTCTGCAGAATTTTTAATTTCTTATATTTGCAAAAATGTTTAACTTTTAATTATCTGCAAATTTAAAAATAATTATTTAGATGGGAATGCCCCTTTAAGAGTGACCCATCTGGACATATATAGTCTATAATAGGTATGGAAGTGATTCAGATAAATATACAGTATTCCATGACAGGGAACTCCACCAATCCAGTGTTTCAGCAACAGAAATCCAAAGAACAACTGCATAATAAAAAGCTCTATATATGGCAGCACAAATCTGGAGCAAAAACATTTCGATATATATTTTTTACACAGCAAATAGATTTCTGTGGGGCACACATATATGAAAAGTGTATCCTTCTGAGATCTGTCTGAAATGTTACCCTTTTCTGTACTATATATAACACTGTGGGCTGGCACATCTGACTCAGCCTTCCATATGAGTTTGTGTACTTGTCAGTCCCTCGTGTGCTCTAACATTCTTGCCAGTAGCATCATCCTGTTTATATGCTCATCGTGATATATTCACACAGCGTATTTTTCAATAACAAAAATAAAATCACAAGACTAAATGGAATCAAGTTAGTTGCAAAATGTAATTCCAAGTCTGAGAATCAATTAGCACATTTTATATGCATGATGCCAATGTTACCATTATGAATAAAACTGGCCTGAAATTGCTGAGATTAGCACATTTTATATGTTGTCCATTTAAAGAAAAGTTTGCATGAGTTAATGTCAGCAATATTGTATGATGTAAAATATCCAGCTAGCCAGGAAATGTAATTGTAGATATGAGTCATCTTGCAAATGGTATCCCAGCTGTTTGTGCAGCCTACAACAATTAGAAATAAAATCATCAGTTACTTACAAGCAGCAATTACAATCATTTTTATAGTCAGAATGTCCAACATTCGTGAAATGTAGTTCAGCTAAGCAACAGCTATCGGTTTCTAAATCTGTTGTTATAAATCTCATGGATTACGACAAAAAATAATGCTAATAATAAAAAAATTATCTTGATTGTGGCTCAATTGTAGGATCAATGTGAAGCAAAAATAAATGCAAAAAAAAAAAAAATGATTTAACATAGATGATTATGTAGAGTATGGCTAATTTTCAAGATTACAAATGTCTCACTTATTCACAGTAGTTGCATTCAATTGATAATATGACATTATTATGCACAAGAAATTAAAATTTAGATATTTTGGTGAAAGATAATTTTACATGTTCTTTACTATTCTCTGTGACTGTTCATACCTTTAATTTTTTTTTTCCAATTAGTTCTGTACTCTTTTTTTCAATAGCTTTTAATAATTAATTTTTTTCAGTTAAATTAAACAAACAAACAAAAAGACATATACAGTGTTGGTCAAAAGTATTGGAACCCCTGCAATTCTGTCAGATAATACTCATTCTCTTCCAGAAAATGATTGCAAGCACAAACTCTTTGGTATTAATATCTTCATTTATTTTGATTGCAATGAAAAAACACAAAAGAGAATGAAAAAAAGTCAAATCATTGATCATTTTACACAAAATGCCAAAAATGGTCCGGACAAAAGTATTGGCACCCTCAGCCTAATACTTGGTAGCACAACTATACTACAATTAGACAAAATAACTGGGAACAACCGTAACCATCAATGAGTTTCTTACAATGCTCTGCTGGAATTTTAGACCATTCTTCTTTAGCAAACTGCTCCAGGTCCAGAGATTTGAAGGGCGCCTTCTCCAAACTGCCATTTTGAGATCTCTCCACAGGTGTTCTATGGGATTCAGGTCTGGACTCATTGCTGGCCACTTTAGAAGTCTCTAGTGCTTTCTCTTAAACCATTTTCTAGTGCTTTTTGAAGTGTGTTTTGGGTCTTTGTCCTGCTGGAAGACCCATGACCTCTGAGGAAGACCCAGCTTTCTCACACTGGGCCCTACATTATGCTGTAAAATTTGTTGGTAGTCTTCAGACTTCATAATGCCATGCATACAGTCAAGAAGTCCAGTGCCAGAGGCAGCAAAGCAACCCCAAAACATCAGGGAACATCCGCCATGTTTGACTGTAGGGACCGTGTTCTTTTCTTTGAAGGCCTCTTTTCTTCTTGTAAACTCTATGTTGATGCCTTTTCCCAAAAAGCTCTACTTTTGTCTCATCTGACCAGAGAACATTCTTCCAAAACGTTTTTGGCTTTCTAGGGTAAGTTTTGGCAAACTTCAGCCTGGCTTTTTTATGTCTCTGGTAAGAAGTGGGGTCTGCCTGGGTATCCTACCATACAGTCCCTTTTCATTCAGATGCCGACGGATAGTACGGGTTGACACTCTTGTACTCTCAGACTGCAGGGCAGCTCGAACTTGTTTGTTAGTCTAGTTTGTCTTGATGTTAGTCGAGGTTCTTTATCCACCATCTGCACAATCTTGCATTAAAATCTCTTGTCAATTTTTCTCTTCCATCCATATCTAGGGAGGTTAGCCACAGTGCCATGGGCTTTAAACTTCTTGATGACACTGCGCATGGTAGACACAGGAACATTCAGGTCTTTGGAGATGGACATGTAGCCTTGAGATTGCTCATGCTTCCTCACAATTTTGCTTCTTAAGTCCTCAGACAGTTCTTTGGTCTTCTTTCTTATTCTCCATGCTCAATGTGGTACAAACAAGGACACAGGACAGAGGTTGAGTCAACTTTAATCCATTTCAACTGGCTGCAAGTTTGATTTAGTTATTTCCATCACCTGTTAGGTGCCTCAGGTAAGTACCAGGTGCTGTTAATTACACAAATTAGAGAAGCATCATATGATTTTTCAAACAGTGCCAATACTTTTGTCCACCCCCTTTTTTATGTTTGCTGTGGAATTATATCCAATTTGGTTTTTTTGACAATTCTTTTTGTGGTTTTCCATTGAAGACAAATTAAATGAAGACAATACCAAACAATTTGTGATTGCAATCATTTTCTGGAAGAAAATGAGTATTATCTGACATAATTGCAGGGGTGCCAATACTTTTGGCCAACACTGTATAACAATACAATAAATACAAAAGGAACAGGTGATCACTGCAGTGCGAAATGAGAAGTATAAGTATGGGCCTTTGGAGATAAAGCCTACAAACACTGGATGCAGTCCACGAGAGAGTAGTCTCCAACTACTGGATTACTGTAGACGAAAGAAGAAAAGACAGTAAAACAACATATCGTGAAAGAGCAGTATACCAATAATTATAGCAAGTTATTATTACGGAAGGGGTAATATAGTAAAAGTCCAATAAGAAATCACTTTAGGACTTTAATTTTAGTCTTTTCTGCTTATGATGTCCTCCTGATCCTCACCAATCCCCAAACTATTTGACCAAACCTCATTGTTGTCCTACGGGAAGACAATAGCTTCTCCAGGCTATAAAATAAACCCCTCGAAAACAGAAGCTCTCCCTATAAATATCCCTGAATCTTCCATGCAGCTACTCTGTCACAACTACGACTTCCAATGGAGAGTTCGTTCTCTCTGCTACTTGGGAATTCAATTTTCTTCCTCCTACACCTCTTTATAATCGGTTAACTCAGTCTCCTTTCTCTTTAACATGCTCCTCGCTAGGTTGTCTGACAGCTGCTATAGTTTGCTCTTGGAGTAGACCAGGTTTGTTCCATGTTGCTGATGTTTGACCCATCAACCTTTTAGCTCCAGCACTTTGACTATTTTACCTCTGTATTGTGCTTGCCTGCATATGATTGTTTTCATTATCAGCAAATAGTCCACTTTCTGATTGCCATGTGGGAAACTCTGCGGATCTCCCTCTCTACCATGTTTGAGAGACTGTGCTGTGCTGATAATTCCACTAAAGGCTTTATTTCTAATATCTATAGTCTCTTAGCCTCTCCAGAGGACCCTCCCTGTCTATCAGTATAAGGCTAAGTAGACAGAGGTCTTGGGTAGGCAGATCTCTCCTGGTCTGCTAAGTCTTCCAACTGTGTAACATTTTGTGAGACCCGATATAAATTCTTGATGAATTTATCTTGATATCACACTCTGGGACTCCATCATGCTCTTAGCCCTAATGTCCCCCCCCCCCCCACACACACACACCTATTACACATTTTTTGGGACTGTCCCTTCAACCGCCCTTTTTGGATGGAGATTAAGACCCTCACAGGGTGTCCCACTGGTCCCACTTGTATACTTGCTCAACTTCCCCTCTAGGCATCTGGCAAAAAGGTGTCTAAACTGTTTTTGTATCTATGCATTGCTGGAGGAGTGTGAATCCCACTACTGGGCCTTTTCTTTTAGCTTGCATGAAGGATGTCTGTAGCAATTTCAGTATTGAATTAAATCCGATATTAGACACCTCCATTACTACTTCTATCCATTCCCAAGTAGCACTTGCTGTCCTACACAGAGCCCTTCACGACACAGATGTCTTACATACATGGTGGATTTTCAATCCTTCCTCTAAGGATTATACATTCTTTTCTGCAGTACATACCCCATTTTGAACAACACACACATCTCGATTATTCTTACTATTCACTCCTTGCCTGTGGGAACCTGGTCCTGGAGAATCAATGAGACTGCTTTCCTTAACAATCCCAACCAAGTGGTGGTACTGACTAGTAAAATATCTCTACCTATTATAAAACTATCTTATTTGAACTGTAGCTCTGTTTACATGCTCTAAATATGTAGGCATTGGACATTTAGCTGAACAATCCTCTCTTGACGCTCGACACTGTGCCGGATTATGGAGCTTAACCCCTACCCCTATGGAGATCCGTTATAGTATATTTCTTGCATTGATGAACGGCCTCTTAGATGGTCTACACCCATTTATTAGCTCCTCTTTCTTGTTACTCTCAGGAGCTATGACCTCATTTGTTTTTCATCGAAGGTCAGCAGAAGCATCAACGGTGTGGGCAACATTACACCACTATACTCTATGTGACCTTCTACAGTTAAATATTATATTAGAGACATCCAGAAGGAATTCAATGAACTTGTTTCAGGTAGCAGATTTTATTACAACACATAACCAACTTCAGCAAACCTCCTCTAAACTACACACTCCCCCCTGGTTTAAACCTGTACTATTGAGATCATTACCAACCAAACATCTTAACTACACCCTCTATGATTATATTCTTTCATTAGCATCTGTTGCTAAACCTGCCTATATTGGCAACTGGGAATTAGATTTTCCTTCATGGAACCAGAAATTGCATATATTAATTCTAGATCTCATGGCTTTTTCCCTTGTGTCAGAGTTCATGAGAATAACAAAATAATTAATAGATGGTACATATGGGTCTTAGACCAAATGATTGCTGTTGCAGAAGTGGTGACCTTGGAGGTTCTCTGAGTCAAATTTTCAGGTTTTTTTTTAAAGTTCCCCCTTTCTGAATAGAGCAGGCCTTACCTAGGATAGTGGTATCAGATATTACTTAGTCCACTGCTTCTGTCCTGCTCTGGTTTCCCTCCAACGTTTGGTCTCCAGCTAAGAAAAACTTTGCACTCTGTTGGTCCAGGCCGCCAAGTTATTGAACTCACACATTGATCTCCAATCTCATAATGAATGGATTACTAAGGTAGACAAAATAACTGGACTTGAGGAATTACACAGCTGGGAACTAATATGTCACTATGGAAGTTGTGGTTTGATTTCAGAAGGGACAGCTCACATGCCTGTATTACTTTCCCCAATGTCAATCTCTTGATTGTAAAGTCTACTCTTTCCACTTTCCACTCTCCATTTTACCATATAGCAGGACACCTACATGACTTTCAGTACTCTGCCCTGTATGGGCACACATTCTGATTTAGATGATTGTTTAGGTGCAGCACCCATGGACCTGCCACCTTCTCTACCACCATCCTCCTGCATTTTTATTTTTATAATTGTAGTTCACTTATTATATTTATCACATTGTATTGATATGTGTAATGAGTTTGGAACTGCTATTTCTCAGCACTGATGTTGGGGCTTCCTTTTTTTTACCCCATTGTCATTGTACAATGATTTGACGTGTTATCACTTCAATAAAAAGAGATTGGTTTAAACAAAACTGGCAAGGTAAGAGCCAATCTGAAAGCAGAAAGCAGAACGCCAATAATTTAGTATATAATTTGTTGTCAGTAATGAGATTGACCTGAAGTTATATGGGGAGTCAAGAGTATTACCCAGTTGGGTAAAGTGACAATTAGCACCAGTAGGGATTCCTTTGGGGGTGGCAAATCTGACATTGCACAATTGAAAAAGTTCAAGAGATGAGGGACCATAATATGCTGGAATTTAAAAGATATTCATTGGAAAAGCCATCCAGGCACAAAGATTTGCCTTTAGGTGAGGTCTTGAGGATCTATTGGCATTATTGGAGGTTAACTGGTGCGTTTAGAGCTGAGAAGTGTTCTTGTGAGAGGATTAATAAGTGTAAGCGATTAGAAAGTTCTATATGAGAGCCGAATGTTTCAAGGACCGGGTATGTCTAGTCCTGCAAATTATATAACTGAGCATAATAGTCCTTAAAAGAGTTAGCTATGCCTCAAGGGTCTGTCAATTTAGTGGTATTGGTAGGGTGAGTGAGATATGGAATCTATATTTGGAGTGTTGGTCTACCTATATTTGGATTTTAACAGCTGCGTGTAAACAATTCCCTTATTCATTCAGACTAATATCTTGAAAATAGTTAGGAACTAAAGCATAAAGTACAACAGAAAGTTTACAGCATACAATGATAATGCATGTTAACCTAAAACCAGAAAACACTTCTTTCATTACATACAGTCAGACTTTCTGTACTTATACTATATTCCTATGTAGGCAGCATATTGACATGTTCTTTCAAAACTGATGAAAAATACTGTGTCTTCCTTATCACATTATATGTTACATAATACTCTGCAAAAGAGGTTTCTTTGCAGTTTTAGTTTGCATGTGTTCTATAAATACTTTCACATCAGTATCATGTATTATAGATGGCGACAGAATAAATAACACATGCTGTACTTCTCATTCTTTTCACTTTTTACATTAAATATTGCATCTATCTTCTCCATTTGGTGCATGCAATATTGAAAAGTAGAGGAAGAAAACACTGAGGCAAATTACAAGTCTTGACATGTCAGGAGACATAGAATGGAGAGGTAAGAAAAAGAACTGCTTAATTGGCAGCTGGTGGTTTTAAGGCAAAATAATACTGGAACCTGACAATGCTCAGTTTATAATACACTGATATAATACAATATTTTTTAATAAAAGAAGAAAATCTGTATCAGAGGTAGAAAAATTGTCCTTAAAACCCACGTTGTGAAAAAGGCAGAAATGCTGTGGCAAAAAACGCAGTGTTTTATGTTACCTGTAAAGTGGATGGAATTCTGGCTAATTCCATCCACACTTTGCAGAAAAAAAAAAAATCTTCAACGAAAATGCAGCGATTTAAAAAAAATATTGTGTTTTCATAAATTGCAGCATGTCAATTATACCTACGGAAATGCTGGTGAATAATAGAGGAAGAAAGTCAGCAGTGGAAAACTGTGGACTTTCTGTGAAAAATGTTGCAGAAAAAAACGTGAACTGTTTCCGCCGTAATAGGCTTGTGAGCATTAGAATAGGACCAGAGATGAGCAAACCTTAAAAAATGTGTTTCTTTTTTAGTTTATATGGATCACTAACAAGATTTGTTTTGGGTCAAATAAGTTTGGTACAAACAACACCTTAATTTGGCTTAAAGCATACAATACTCTTATAACACTCTTAGGACTGTTAGGGACCTATCTATACAATTTTGAGTTCTCTAAGGCAAACACAACCGAAATTATATCAAAGTGAAGTGACACATATGTCTATGGAGAAAATGAAACAGTGGATATAAACACTGACACTTGCCTTTACACATTATAACTTTTAAAAATTGTTATTTGGAAGACAAATCCTCACAGAACAATATCTGATTCATTTTGTCAATTTTTTTAATGCCATCTTTGGACAGTTTGTACTTTTAGGTGTTATGATGCCCCAAGATGCACTGGACAACCTCTCGACAATTATACTTGTGGCCAAATAACAAAAAACTTCTATGACAAATTGGGCCAGCTCACTCCACTGCTCTAACCTATAGGCTCAGAATTCCATGGACTCAGAGTTATCTGCTAGTACAAATTACCTACTGGTGCAGCCGGTGGGTGTCAGTTGCATGTTTTGGCTCTGGTGATGCAAGTTCAAAAAGGATGCTGATGCTGCTTTTACTTCTACTGACAATTGTGCATGTGCAGACCTAGGCGCCTGCCATGGTTGAAGATCTTAGACAGCATGGTCAACCTCCTATCTTGGCTGTGCCTGTGACATATCAAAGTCCCCCTCTGCATTCAAGGGGAAGGATTCCTCCTCCTTCTTTTGCAGCCTGGGCAGTGGCGTAACTACCACCATAGCAGCGGAGGCAGCTGCCACAGGGCCCGGGACATTAGGGGCCCAGTGACAGCTGCTACCGCTGCTATCATTATACTCGGGGGCCTTTTCGGACCCCCGAGTATAATGATTGGCGGACCTGGAGAGGTAAGAAAAATAAAAAACACTGTTACTTACCTCTCCACGATCCTGCCAGGCCTCCTTCCTGATGTCTCTGACGTCACATGAACCCGGTCTGTGTCCCGGGTCATGTGACGTCCGACGTCATTGAACATGGACAGCAGCGGAGAAGGCAGCGGAGAAGACCGCGTAGGAGCCGGGGGACAGGTAAGTAACAGTAGTTTTTTATGTTTTTATTCCCCCGGGTCTCTGATTATTATACTCTGGGGTCTGAAAAGATATATAGAGTATAATAATTGTTTATGGGTGTCCACAGTGGGACATAATACTGTGTGCAGGGGCCACTATGGGACATAATACTGTGTGCAGGGGCCACTATGGGGGATAATACTGTTTGCAGGGGCCACTATGGGGGATAATACTGTGTGCAGGGGCCACTATGGGGGATAATACTGTTTGCAGGGGCCACTATGGGGGATAATACTGTGTTAAGGGGCCACTATGGGGCATAATAGAACACACAGAAATGCGTAGGAGGGGGTCGGTCGAGGTCTTCGGAGCTGGTCGGGGGGGCCCCATGTCAAAAGTTCGCCATGGGCCCCGTCATTCCTAGTTACTAGAGATGAGCAAACAGTAAAATGTTCGAGGTTCGATATTCGTTTCGAGTAGCCCCTCAATAATCGACTACTCGAATCGAATATCGAACCCTATTATACTCTATGGGGGGAAAATGCTTGTTTCAGGGGTAGGCAACATTCGATCAAATTATACTTACCAAGTCCATGAGTGAGGGTCGGGCTGGATCCGCCGAGAAGTCTTGTCCATGCAGCGTCCCTGCGGCATCTTCCGGCTCTGAATTTACTCTGCCAGGCATCGGGCCTGGGCAGAGCCGACTGCGCATGCCCGCACTACAAGTGGACATGCGCAGTCGGCTCTGCCCAGGCCCGATGCCTGGCAGAGTGAATTCAAAGCTGGAAGACGCCACGGGGAAGCTGCATGGAGAAGACTTCTAAAGGTAGGAGAAGAACCAGCGTTGATTGGCCGACTGTATAGCATTCGGCCAATCAATGCTGGTTCTGCATCAAACTTTTACATTCGAATAGCGAGTGGTACTCGATCGAGTATGAGTATTTCAAATACCGTAGTATTTGATCAAACACCTACTTGATCGAGTACTACTCGCTCATCTCTACTAGTTACGCCACTGAGCCTGGGAGTCACAGTTCCTCTACAATAATGACCCTGAACCGGATGCTCATCTTCCTCCATCAACGCTGGGTGATAAGGTTGACTGAGAGGTGAAAAGTTCCTCTTTTTCCATCCCTCATTGCATGAGTATAAGGGTTTCCTGTAAGTTATACAATAGAGGAATCACATTGCTGATTCTGCAGTCATTCTTGCTGAAAATTTTGGTGACTTTTCAAAGGTGGCATACTTCCCTCAAGAGCCTCAAATGACCTATCTCAAAGTAACACAATGTCCCTGTGATCTGATAATCATTTCCATTTCCACAATTCTCTTTATCAGATGTCACCTTGTCATTCCTATCTGGTTGCTAGGTGTTATCCAGAAAAGAATAATCATCGGTAATGTTATCATCACATTACTCAGTTTCCCCAGTATAATTGTGGCCATGTAGACCTTCAGAATTTTCCCCTCCAGATATCACCCTAGCTCCCCTACAAGAACAACTACCAGTAACAGTAACACACTGACCAAAATCACCACCTCCACCACCAATAGTCATCATACCTGGAGAAGGAAGACTGCTATAACTAGGAGAGATAGATTGCTCAACAGGTTTCACATCACCACTAGGGATCTTTGTTTTAGACTTTTTTTTAACTTATATTAAGTTCTAGTTGCAGACTTGTTGTCCTTTGTATGTTTCTATTTAGTTTACCTTATTTTTTGCTTCAGTTCTTCCGAGTCAGTGCTTCAGGTTCTACAGTTAGTCATGATCATCTTCAGGTCTGTCTTGCAGATTAGTAGTTTCTGAGTCTTGTATTCAATGTGTGTTTGTACAGCCATAGCTGTAAGTTTTGGAACCCCTGAAATTTTTCCAGAAAATGAAGTTTTTCTTCCAGAAAAAAATTACAGTTACACATGTTTTGTTAGGAACATGTTTATCTCCTTTGTATGTGTTGGAACAATATAAAAAAAATCTAAAAATTAAATATTTTCACACAAAATTCCAAAAATTAGTGGCACCCTCAACTTAATATTCAGTTACACACCATTTGGAAAAAAAATAATTGAAATCATTTGTTTTCTATAACCATCAACAAGCTTCTTAAAACTCTCAAATGGAATTTGGACCACTTCTCTTTTGCAAACTATTTCAGGTTTTTGCAATATCTTTTTAATGGCTTTGCATATCTTAACTATGTTATCATGTTTTTTCAGGACACACAAGGCTTGAAAATAAGTAGCCTTATTTGTTAAATAAGTTTTTTTTTTCCGCTAGAAGTGAAAGAATGTTATAAAATGTGAAAAAAAGTAAAATTTCTTGTTTTACCTAAAACAAAATAGTTTTTATATATACTATTGCACATAAACATGCTAAAATTAGATTTTCAACAAAACATCAAATCAGATTTTAGCTGGTTTTATATTCATATTTATATATGGCTTATTTTCTGGACCCTTAGTTGCTGTGTAAATTAACCAGTAATTTATTATAGTAGAGGGCTGTAAACTGATTGTGTTATCTCTAGCTAGGCTCCCTGCCAAGACAGAGCAAACATCCAGGGAGAGGCTGGCAGGGGAGCAAGTTCTGCTAGCACAATGTGAATGAGAAGGCTTTTTCACTTTACTGTAGTCACCATAAAGAGTTACATTTTGTTGATAAAAGTGAAGCCCAGTTGTAATATCTAGTGTCCCACTGTCATCATTACAAAAACATTAGATAATATCCTTTTCTTCATATGGATATTACAGATATAGTATAGTACCACCTATCTAAATATTGTTGTTGATCACCTTTATGAGAACTCTATTTGTTTATTAGGCAGGATAATGCACACTATCAATTTTGTTCAGAATTGGTTTTATAAACATAATAAATTCAAGAAATTGACTAGGGCTTCAAACCTTCCAGATCTCACTCTGATTTAGCAATTTGTGAGATCTGATGGAAAAAGAATTAGAAAACTTTTATTACATTTCAAGCATTACACTTGTTTAAAAAGTTTAATTTTTTATATAAGTTTGTGAACAACACTCAATATGGCATGTACTGTAACCAAAATACAATTTTATAATTTGATTAAATCCAATATGTTCCATCATTAAAACAGATGGCTATTTGGATTTTTTTTTTCTGTTAAATTTTAAGTTTAAGTATTTGTATTTTTTTTAAAAAAAAAAGAAGCAAAAATTTAATATCAATATTCTCATGATCTTTACATGAAATAAAAGAGTACTTTATGTGCAAATAAGCTATTTGGGTATATCCTTATTAAAGTCCATTTTCTGTCTGCAATTCCTATGAAAGAATCATAAACATTGTGTATTATTGTTGGTTGCACAAAACAATTCCAAAACACAGGAAGAGGTGGAAATATTGAACAAAATAACAATATGGCCTCAGACCATTTCACCTCTCCGATCAGGTATTTTGGCAGATAATTTTCAAATGAGGTCTTCCTCAAATAAACCTCTTGCATTGCAGGAAAACCACAAATTTCAATATTTTTTTTTTCTAAATCAGAAGAACTCATCCATAGGTATTCACTAGCCCGCAAGTGGGACTTCCAACTAGTTTTTACATGTTTCCACAAATTTCTAAATGTTTTGGAGGATCCTGCAGAAATTAATGACAGCTCAAGTCACCTTAATTCTGATCACTCCCTACTGGCCAAAGAAGAGCTGGTTTGCCCTTCTAAGCCATCTGAAAATAAAGGAATCCATTCTGCTTCCAGAAGTTTCAAACCCCCTTCACCAGGGTCCAATATTTGCTTCAGTTGTTTTACAGCTTCATCTGGTAGCATGGCCACTGAGGAAAATATTCTAAGAACTAGGGGACTATTTGATAGAGTAATTGGAATTCTCCTAACTAGTCAGAAACTAGTCACCTAAAACTATATATTTGAAGATGTGGAAAACATTTCCCTTGTGGATAATCTTTCTATCCAAGGAGATCAGCCCCTCCACTTCATTGTCCTTTACCTGGCTGTAAGGCAACTGGTTAGAGCATCTTGCTGTGCTATATTTACACTAGGAAAAAAGACTATTGAGCCCCAAACCTTCTAGAAGGCCACCAGAGCAAACTAATGAATATATTTTTTCACTGTGATAGATACGAAATTGATAAGACTGCTTAGTTTCAACAAAACCAAACGTACGGCACCACAAGATTCTATACTGCTTTAAGTTATGGATGTTAGAATTGTGAGGGTTTGTATCTTGAAAAGGACTTTTAGACATGGGGACAAGATGTACCTGAATGTGCCATGCACAATGTCAGTGTGCTTGCCCTGTTTTTCATGGCCAGGACACAGATCCATGCATTTCTATGGCCATATATACACATTTTTATGGCCCCATATACATCATGGTCCTGTGTAGGGGATCATGAACCATGAGTAAAACTCAGGACAGGTCCTGTTCTTGTTTGTTTTGTGGCCTGTACTCTCTATCCTCAGTAAATGAGGCCGCACAGACACGGATGACACACAGATGTCATCCATGTGTCATCCATGCTGTTTAATCATGATCTGGTGAAACGTAAATGGTTACCTAAATCTGTATTTTAAATGGTATCTTACAGATATATGCTAGAAAATGTGAGAAAAATTGCCAGGCAAACAAAAAAAGCAGATGCATTAATCCCATCTGGTCCTAATGTTCTGTAAAACATATATTTACAATGTATAAATTATAGAGTAAATTACTATTAAGGGCTCGTTCACATCTGTGTTGTAGGGTCCTTATTGCAGGTTTCCGTTTCCTGCATAAAACAGATGCAGGAGACGGAAGCCTGCAGGAGACTTTCTCACCCATTCATTTGAATGGGTGAGAAAGCTGTCCGGCCGTGCGCGGCAGTGAGCGTTTTGCGCTCTCCGCCGCGAAACCGGGTTTTATAATCTGGACACAGAGTCGGACATGCAGTACTCTGTGTCCGGATAAAAAAATCCGGTTTCGCGGCGGAGAGCCTAAAACGCTCACCGCCGCGCACGGCCGGACCCAGTCTATGGTAAGTCTATGGTCTATGGAAACCATAGTACGGAGACCCTGAACACAGGTGTGAACCCAGCGTAAGTACTATATTTATAAATGTTGGCTAAAACTTTAGTTTTTACATTCAGCTGTGTTGTATATTAAATTAAATATTGGTAAAAATCAACAAGACCAAAATAATGTAAATGGCTTTAAAGCACCATTTTCTTATAAAACAGACTTTCTCATATAACCATCTAACCAAACATTTCCATCCCAACAAATTCTTATTTTATTTCAAAGTAGCTCTACTCTTTTGTATTTCAAAGTCCTTAACAGACACATTCTCTTAGTGTCTCATCTAGGGTATTAAGAAATAGTTATATAGATTCTTGTTATTTTAGTAATGGATTTTAGCCAATAGTGGTTACTCTATTATATGCTGTGCATTGATTCCATCGCAATAATACTGTGTAGAAATTTTATTCAATAAGGTCCTGTGCTTTCTGCATGCCTTCATAGTGAATTAAATCTTCAGAGCATAGGAGCAGCATTTCTGATGCTAGCAGCTTAAATATTTACACTGAGCAGTCTACATTTATATGCTTAGTTTCTTCAATTTAACATACATTACAATATTTTAAACTTGACAGTTCCAAAGAAAAGTAAAAATGAACTGGTTAGCTATTGCAATATGTGATACAGCTCATGCTTTACTAAATATTTTGTGACGTTTGCTTAAGATAATTGTGATTATATGCAAAATACAATGTAAATGTGTGTGTGTGTGTGTGTGTGTGTGTGTGTATATACTGATGGTTCCCTCCTTTATCAACATTTTTAAAACACAACAAACATAATTAAAATTTTATATATATATATATATATATATATATATATATATATATATATATATACACACACAACCATAGATCATTACTAGAGATGAGCGAGTAGTGTTCAATCGAGTAGGTGTTCGATCGAGTACTATGGTATTCGAAATACTCATACTCGATCGAACACTACTAGCTGTTCGAAGTTCAAGGTTCGATGCAGAACCAGTGTTGATTGGCAGAATGCTATACATTCTGCCAATCAGCGCTGGTTCGTCTCTTACCTTTAGAAGTCTTCTCCGTGCAGCGTCCCTGTGGCGTCTTCCGGCTGGAATTCACTCTGCCTAGGCATCCGGGCTAGCCAGTGCCGACTGCGCATGCGCGGGCATGCCCTCGCATGCGCAGTCAGCTCTGCCTAGGCCCCAATGCCTAGGCAGAGTGAATTGCAGCCGGAAGAAGACGCGGGGACACTGCGCTGGGAGAAGACTTCAAGGAGAATCCAGCCCGACCATCACTTGTGGACTTGGTAAGTATAATTTTATCGAATGTTGCGTACCCCTGAAACGAGCATTTCCCCCCATAGACTATAATGGGGTTCGAAATCCGTTCGAACAGTCGAACAATGTGCGGCTGTTTGAATCAGATTTCGAACCTCGGACATTTTAGTGTTCGCTCATCTCTAATCATTGCTCAATTCCCTGCTGCTACATTTACCAGCCTAAAAGATTCCCAATTGC
Source organism: Leptodactylus fuscus (assembly GCF_031893055.1). NCBI lineage: Eukaryota > Metazoa > Chordata > Amphibia > Anura > Leptodactylidae > Leptodactylus > Leptodactylus fuscus. The sequence goes on from NC_134268.1 coordinate 113,687,924, forward strand.
TCTCTACTTATTGTTCCTCCTGATATGTAAGAAAAGTTGATCATTGGTTGAGAAGGATTCTCTTTATGGCTGACTTCTGTACAAGTATATAATGAGATCATGGTGTTCTGTATACCAATCCTCTTACAGTATTTGCTAGGCTGATCAACAAGCACTAACTGAGGGTTGGGATTCAGATTTACAAAGTATGTGAAATATTGAGAAATAATGTAGATATTCTAGGAGGACTACAACATGATACAATGACTCCTCATAGAGTAGTTTAACACTACCTCTATTTAATGTCCATTACTCTCATCTTTCACAGGATGAGAGCAATGTACTTTTGCAAGCAGAGCCCCCTCCGACGATTGTCTGGCTTCATTCATCTACAATATAAAAATCAAGCTTTCTTAGTGTCTATATATATATGTATACAGTTACCGACAACTGGGCCACCAAATGAGTACCCCAGATATTGAATACAGTAAATCACGCTTAAACAGATTTTCATTGTTACTACTGTAACTGTACTGTACTGTAGGTACTTAACTTATGAAATACTACTATTTTTATCTATGAAATTATGACATAATGTGGGTTTATTATGGGCCAACCATACTTAATTCTATATTACATGCATGTCTTATTACACTTAAGTGTCTGAAATTGAGATTTCACACAATATTGTAGAGATGCATGCTTGAAATCGCCTGCATGATATATATAAAGATAAAAACTAGCAACATGTATTTTCTAGATTAAATATAAGACAGTCAGCACCATATTTTATAGACTTGCACTGCTACAGTGTTATGTATTTTCTCTTCTACAAAATTTGATAGTTGACCGCAGTCTCATAAATTCGTGGTACTCTTAACACTCGAACTTCCAATAATTTGCTAACTGCACACAAGAGCACAAAATTTTGCCTGTCACTAATCTTAAAAATGTGGCCAGTGAGGCAGATATTTATTTGAGTTATTTTCTCTACAGTATCAGTTTTTTAAATAATGATCTTTTAATAAGCCTGTGACACATAAATTAGAACATTACAGCTTTTAATGTGAGATATTTAATTCTAAAATTGCATTATCACTTGAGGTAAAGTTGTAAATTAATTCCTAGCTTGAAGCGTAATGCATGAGGGAATTTCTTGCATGTTACAAATCACAAAAATATTCCCATGCAGCCAAAAATCCATATGCCTTACCAAATATTGCAAATAGGTAGCCACTGGGGAAATTTTTATTTTCCTCTATTGTGCATGTTAGCAAATATAATACATTTTATGAAATACTAAATTAATAAATATTGCTTAAATTGCAATATGCTGATGATGAAAACAAAATCCTGTGAAATGTCTAGATCTAGGAATATATATGTACATATGTATATATACAGTATATATATATATATATATATATATATATATATATATATATATATATACACACTGCGTAGGATTCAATAGGTTATATTTAAATGCTATTTTAAATCAATAAACAGTGAATAACTTCTGAAATGTCTATATTATGTGCAGGGGCAGAGTGCTTCTGTTATGCAATGTACTGAGGTGTCTATTTAGCTTATATTTAGTAAAAACTCCATTTTCTCATGAAACTAGTTCAATGTAAACCCCTTGAAAGGCTGCAATATAGATATAAAGAAATAGCATATCATTTTGTGGCATGATTTTGTAAATCATCAAACCTACAAACACAGTGTAAGGGAATTGCTAAGACAGCAATTCCCAGAACTGTTAAACCCTGGGAGGGGCACAAGAGACAGTGAGCCCTAAGCTGAAGCCCCCCGCTTTCCCTTCCTATTGCCAGACCCTATCCTAGGTAATAGGCGACAACTAGAGATGAGCGAACACTAAAATGTTCGAGGTTCGAAATTCGATTCGAACAACCGCTCACTGTTCGAGTGTTCGAATGGGTTTCGAACCCCATTGTAGTCTATGGGGAACATAAACTCGTTAAGGGGGAAACCCAAATTCGTGTCTGGAGGGTCACCAAGTCCACTATGACACCCCAGGAAATGATACCAACACCCTGGAATGACACTGGGACAGCAGGGGAAGCATGTCTGGGGGCATAAAAGTCACTTTATTTCATGGAAATCCCTGTCAGTTTGCGATTTTCGCAAGCTAACTTTTCCCCATAGAAATGCATTGGCCAGTGCTGATTGGCCAGAGTACGGAACTCGACCAATCAGCGCTGGCTCTGCTGGAGGAGGCGGAGTCTAAGATCGCTCCACACCAGTCTCCATTCAGGTCCGACCTTAGACTCCGCCTCCTCCAGCAGAGCCAGCGCTGATTGGCCGAATTCCGTACTCTGGCCAATCAGCACTGGCTAATGCATTGTATTGGCGTGATGAAGCAGTGCTGAATGTGTGTGCTTAGCACACACATTCAGCTCTACTTCATTGGGCTAATAGAATGCATTGGCCAATCAGCGCTGGCCAATGCATTCTATTAGCTTGATGAAGCAGAGTGTGCACAAGGGTTCAAGCGCACCCTCGGCTCTGATGTAGCAGAGCCGAGGGTGCACAAGGTGTAGTTGAGCTAAACACACACATTCAGCACTGCTTCATCACGCCAACAGAATGCATTGGCCAGCACTGATTGGCCAGAGTACGGAATTCGGCCAATCAGCGCTGGCCAATGCATCCCTATGGGAAAAAGTTTATCTCACAAAAATCACAATTACACACCCGATAGAGCCCCAAAAAGTTATTTTTAATAACATTCCCCCCTAAATAAAGGTTATCCCTAGCTATCCCTGCCTGTACAGCTATCCCTGTCTGATAGTCACAAAGTTCACATTCTCATATGACCCGGATTTGAAATCCACTATTCGTCTAAAATGGAGGTCACCTGATTTCGGCAGCCAATGACTTTTTCCAATTTTTTTCAATGCCCCCGGTGTCGTAGTTCCTGTCCCACCTCCCCTGCGCTGTTATTGGTGCAAAAAAGGCGCCAGGGAAGGTGGGAGGGGAATCGAATTTTGGCGCACTTTACCACGCGGTGTTCGATTCGATTCGAACATGGCGAACACCCTGATATCCGATCGAACATGTGTTCGATAGAACACTGTTCGCTCATCTCTAGCGACAACCACGAAGACAGTCCCTCCCTGAATATGTGAAACCCAAAACGCAGACAAGACGAACAACAACAAAGGGAGGGAGGTCAGCTAGCCAGGGTTCGGTAACAGGAGAGCGATGCAGTGCCAAATCGGAGTCAAGAGAATAGTCAATGAGGAAAGTCAAAGGTCAAGTATAATAGTATAAGCAAAACAGGGACAGTAAGAGCAGGTATGCACACGGCAATAACAAGCACTGGTGTGAATGGGAACCAAGGCTAAATAGGGAGGAAGAACCTGCCCATGGAGTTCACAGAAAGGCAGCTGTCAATCACAGGGCTAGGCCAGATTAACCACTTAATGGACAGAGGGAACATAGGCAGAAGACGGGTGTGGTGCAAATGCAATCACAGAACTAGAGCCGAGTTCACACAGTGCGACCAAAAACTTTAATCCAAGAACCAAACTGCACCTGCCTCCTGCGCCGCAGCATGCGAGCAGAGGGTGGTGCAGTGACCCGAACAGGCAGAGATGTTACACACAGCAATGTTTTACAATGATAACACACTGCACCAAGATATCATGTGACATAAAGCAAAAGCCAATGAAATACATTAAAAGTTTAATTGTTAAAATGAACTTCCTTTTTTATTCAATCTGATTGTGAGCCTTGTATAGGGTATATCATTTTTCCCTATTAGTATGTCTTTGGAGTATGGGAGGAAATCCATACAAACATGGGGAGAACATACAAACTCATTGCAGATGTTGTCCTTGGTAGGATTTGAACCCAGGACCCACTGAGCCACCATGTTATCCCGAAAATGAGCTTCTAATGTTGAAGTTTTAAAATACAAACTTGGAGCACATGATGATACACAGCTTATGCATTTTGAGGTTTGTATGCTCTCACTCATAATATATGAAGAAGAGGTACTAACTATACTAACTATATATACTACCTATACTATAGAGGAATGATAAGATAGGAGTAAGAGGTACTATCCTTGAAACACGTAAGTTGTTCATCCTCATTGAATTTTAAAACTTCACCAGTAAAAGTTGATTTTTAATGAATAATTATTTGGTGCTGGACTCCATTGTTTGACGATACTGCAATATTGACCTTTCCCTCTGAGGTTCTGGGAGGACGTCTTAGCATCAGTCTCTATGGTTTTGTAACCATAGAGGAGGGGGCGGAGCGGAGGGGGCTTGGCAGAGTGAAGGGGGTGGGAAGAATCGAAGGGGGAGGGGCTTAGCAGCGTTCGCAGGCAGGGCGAGGACCTGCTCTCTGCCTGAGCATGAGGGGAGGCCGCTGGTGCAGCGCTGCTCCAGCGGCCTCCCCAATTCACTGCTCGGTGCTAAGCCAGTCCAGGACAGCTTGTCATGGACTGGCTTAGGTAAGCAAAAATGCCGTCCTCCCTGGGGCCCTGACATAGCGCCGCCTGAAGTGGTCGCTTCAGGTCGCCTCATGGGAGGTGCGGCGCTGTGTAGGATTAGATATGCACGTCTACACACAGTTCCACATGCTGTAGGATTAGATACGTGCCTCTTCACACAATACCACACAGGGGAGGATTAGATACGCACATCTGCACACAGTTCAACATGCCGGAGGATTAGATACACATGTCTTCACATAGTACCACCGCCAGAGGATTAGAAACGCATGTCTGCACACAGTACCACACACCAGAGCATAAGATAAGCACGTCTGCACACAGTACCACATGCAGTAGGATTAGATACACGTGTCTACACAAGGTTCCACACTCCAGAGGATTAAATACGTCCATCTGCACACAGTTGTACACACCATAGGATTAGATACACATGTCTGCACACAGTTCCACATGCCGTAGGATTAGATACGCGCCTCTTCACACAATACCACACAGGGGAGTAGTAGATATGTACGTCTGCACACAGTACCACATGACCAAGGGTTAGATATGCGCGTCTGAACAAAGTTCCTTACACTGAAGGATTAGATACGTGTGTCTGCACAAAGTACCACATGGGGGAGGATTAGATATGCACCTCTTTACACAATACCACACAGGGGAAGATTAAATATGCACATCAAAGTTCAACACGCCAGAGAATTAGATACGCATGTCTTCACATAGTACCACCGCCAGGGGATTAGATATGTGCATCTACACACAGTACCACACGGGGGAGGATTACATACGTGCATCTGCACATAGTACCACATGCCAGAGGATTCGATATGCACATCTGCACACAGTTCCACATGCTAGAGGATTAGAAATGCACGACTGCACACAGTACCACATGCCGTAATATTAGATACGCGCGTCTGCACACAGTTTAACATGCTGGAGGATTAGATACGCGTGTCTGCACACAGTACCATACACCGGGGGATTGGATACATGCGTCTGCACACAGTATCACATGCCAGAAGATTGGATACGTGCATCTGCACACAGTTCCACACACCAGATAAGATAAGCACGTCTGCACACAGTACCACATGCCGTAGGATTAGATATGCGTATCTGTTTACAGTTCCACACACCAGAGGATTAGATACGCGCATCTGCACACAGTTGTACACGCAATAGGATTAGATTCACATGTCTGCACACAGTACCACATGCCGTAGGATTAGATACACGCCTCTTCACACAATACCACACAGGGGAGGATTAGATAAGTGTGTCTACATACAGTTCCACATGCCGTAGGGTTAGATACACGCCTTTTACACAATACCACACAAGGGAGGATTAGATATGTGCGCCTGCACACATTACCACACTTTGGAGGATTAGATACATGCCCCTGCACACAGTACCACATGCCAGAGAATTAGATATGCGTCTCAGCACACAATAACACATGCCAGAGGATTAGATACGTGCCACTGCACACAATACCACGTAGGTGATGATTAGATACCTGCGTCTGCACACAGTACCACATGGGGCAGGGTTAGATACATGCCTCTGCATACAATACCACAAGCCAGAGAATTACATACGCATCTCAGCACACAGTACCACACACCAGAGGATTAGATACACGCACCTGCACACAATACCACATGACATAAGATTAGATACGCATGTCTGCACACAGTTTCACTTGCCAGAGGATTAGATACGTGCCTCTTCACACAATACCACATGGGGGAGGATTAGATACTCCAATCTGCACACAGTACCACACGCCGGAGGATTAGATATGTGCATCTGCACACAGTACCACACCAACAATGATTAGATACTTGCATCTAAACACAGTACTACATGGGGAAGGATTAGATACAGCTTTACTCCAGGTATCCATAACAACTGATCACAGGTTTTTCACTGATATCCAAAATGAGATACACATAATCACATGACACTTATGGACATACACACAAACAACATACAAAATACACCAGTGAAAAATTGGACAATTCTTATGGGGCCACTACACAAACATAAAATGTAATATACCTGTGCGAAGCCGGGTCCTCCTGCTGGTATCTGATAAAACTGATGGTAAGTCAAAGTTAAATTCCAAATCAAAGAACATTTAAAGACATCCCCCAAATTATCTGTGAATGTCCCACAATGACCACAGACATTCCTTTTTCATCATGGGAATACTTGGTATTCTCCCCTTGAAACATTGTACAGTAGAGCGCTGTATATGAGGCTATAAAGAGACATACAGAGTTCCTGCAGTGCTGTAACATGTCACAGGGGCTCTGTGTGCTGCCATTTAAAACTATGTGCGGGTCTTTATGGAAGAAATACTGTACACACAGGAATTGGCAATGAATATCTCTGTTTTATGACATATCAATGGAACATACCACTATGCCAATGAAAACCAACAGAAAAAGAACGTAATATGAAGGGAGGACCTATGTGTGGTGTGTGTGTCCTAAATCTAAGAAGGTAGTAAATATGATTTTAGAGTCTCTGTTTTGTTTGACTGTAATACTGAATACTATTTTGCCCAGTAAAATCTACAGTATAGTACCCTGGCATAGAGTACCTTGACAAAACAGGAGCAAACTGAACTGTATTTTTGCTTTAAAAAAAAAAAAATAGAACTGAATGACAAACATTAAAGAGAACAGAACAGGAGATTTTTTTTCATTTACTTGATTTGCCTTTTTACCTTCTACAGTAAAATAAATATATATATATATATATATATATATATATATATATATATATATATATTATATATATATATATATATATATATATAATATATATATATATATATATATATATATATATATATATATATATACATGTGTGTGTGTGTGTGTGTCACCACTACATTTCTAATAAAAAAAAACCTCTTTTTACAACTGTGCAAAATATTAAATATATTTAACTTTAATTGTTTACAAATTTAAATAGGGCTATGTTTTTTTGGGAAAACCTGAAAATGGTTCTATCTATTGAGATTGTGATAATTGATGTTCTTTTTCTTGAAATGCTAGAGAAATGTGCCTGGAAAGATCATATAATAAAAATGCATGCAATGATTATATAGTATATGTTAATCTACTTATAAAATACTGTTTTTCTCTTCTCTTTCAGGTCATATATACTGTAATTTGTTCAATTTTCAAATAGACCAGAAAACCAGGGTTTGAAAATGTCTTTCTACTTGATATCTGTGTGTCAGATAAATATGGAGCTGTGAAATTCAGTATCTGATGAGGAATATATGAAACTATAAACGCTTCCAGGGACAGAGCACAGTCTTGTTGGAACTGTCAGTTATGATGGGTCTCTCAGAGTCTTTGTGTTAGTAGATAATCCATTGCCTATGTGAAAAGGAACAGCTTCGTGAAGAAAAAAAAAAAAAAAAAAAAAAAAACAGGTGAGAGAAGTAAAAAAAAAAAAAAAAGCTTTTCCTAAGTAAAAATGACAATTTAGTACAGTTTGTAAGCCATTATGGGTTGCAATTCATTCAATGTACATTTATATAAGTAACTTGTCACAGTACTTTTCAATTCTATAGCTCATGCTGCAAAGTTAAAGAAAATAACTTCATTTTTTGCATCTTAATGTGTGAATTAACATGACATGCTTGTAAAAAGAAATAAGTTGCCTTTTTATTATCATTACCGTGTCTGTGTACTGTACATAAATGTCTCACTCAATACTTTTCTATCATAGAGAGATAAGAAGCATTTTCTCATTAAAGGGAGCCTGTAAGTAATAAACTAGTTATATACGGAACCTTGTAAAGGTGATTCTACGGTTTCCAAATATTCCTCTTCTATTCATCTTTGAAGCTCCAATTTCATATAGATTGGCTTTGTTCTCTAGATTCCCAGGCAATGTGCTTTTCCCCTCATTTACATATGGATTAAACTGAGATTTCCATGATAATTGGGCACCAAAGCTAAATAACAGAGGCATATATGGCAACTATAGAATCACGTATACGAGGATTAGATTTATAACCAGTTTACTGTTAACAGACTTCCTTTAAACCAATTCAGCACATCATCCCCTATAGAGGAGTCGCTTCTAGAAAAAATAGATTAGTTAGCATATCCTTTTGTGTTAACTTATGAGAAGACCATGTTGCTCTCTGAAAACCATACTTAACTTGTGACACACATATCTGGACATATCGTACCAAGTGGACAAGTAAGGGAAGACACATCCATAACTCCACATTAATTATCTGCAGGCAATATCTGCCAAATAGGGTAACTTCTTACCAAATCACACATTCTGTGAATAGAGTTTGAGTTAAACATAGTCTAAATAAAATATGATCACTACAATCATTAGAGTATACTAAATCAGTGTAATAATAGGTAATTTTCTATGGCCTCATTCAAATACATAGCAGTATTGAAATGGCTTCCAAATAAATTCAAAATACATTAAAATACAATAGAATACTGTATATTTTATATTCACACACACAAATACATAAGTTGCAAACAAATTCTACAATATTTTGTCTATTAGCAAATGAATTTATATATTCTGCCACTTGCTTTATTCTAACCACTAACATACTGTCATACAAAGCCAGACTATGGTGTAGCTGGGATTAGTTTTTTCCCTGCTGGCACAAAGTTTCTAAGCATGATTCTCTCAGCTGAATACCATCTGCTTGCTCATAAGATATGTACTTAACATGTCTTTCCTATTCTGAACTCTTTCCATTCCAGATATAAAGGTTTTAATGCCCAATTAAAAAAACATCTGTAGAATGTCTGTATAAGGCAGACAACAGAGATCACTTGTTTTATTTGCTGCTTTTGAGAAGTATTTCACATTATTATACTCAATAGTTACACATGCTCATAATGGCTACATTCTAGTCCTCAATGTATTATTTACTGTAAAAATATAAAACTATAAACTGCATAGCAAAGTTTCACGTATATCCTTATAACAGGTGCAACCCAATGCTGCTATAATTCAGTATATAACTGACATCAATATGCTCCTGTTCTAGTTATAGTATTTCTTAATCTAGGCTGTGGTGCATTGCTAAATTCAATGAAGTAGGTGTTTCAACAACATATGTAGAGATGGGCTCCACACTTGCTGAAACTTTGTTACTCGTCCTCCAGCCCTTAAATACCCACTTTTCTTTACCTCTGCACACTCTGGGCCCCCAAGTTTATGGATTGAAAATGGGGAAATAAATCAAGGCCTTAGGCGATACATCCAACATCGCAGGAGACCTCACTGAGAAAGCAGAGAAGGCTTAAATAGTGAAGACTGAGTGGAGGCCTGAAAGTTAGCAAATTGCTATTATTGCAGCAAAGCTAGTTCCGCCTTCCATAACATGCTTTCAGCCACAGTAGGTAGAATGCTGCAGAACTTATAAGTAGCGATGATTCAACATGGCCAGCAAATAGACAAATTTGAGAACAGAGTCAGCACCCTGGAGAACACAGTAGCAGAGCATTGCAGTGATTTGCAGAAAGCTCTGCAGGATAACAAATATCTTATTGTTAAAACAGATGCTCTTGAAAACCTCTCCTGGTGGAATAATTTACATATTGTGGACCTGCAGGGGTCAGATCTCTAGAAAGACATTCTGTACAATGGTGAGATCCAGCTTCTATAGGTTCTTGAACTCCCAGAGAAGGGGAAGGTAGAGAGAGTTCACTAAATATTCCTTGATCCACTATCCTTATGTGGTCTTTGCCAGAATCTTCCTCTAGCTTCGGAGAACCATCCTACACAAATTATCATATAATACCTGATGCTGATAAAAAGTTCATCCTGAGAGCTTTTAAAAAAACCTAATCCCATAATGGGATTTTTTGAGCCAAACCTAGTAGTGGCTACAGAAGGAATAGGAAGTATAAAGGTAGCATTTATACAGGGGTGAACCTAGGGTTTGTGCTGCCTGAGGCAGACGTCAGAAAGCCTCCCCCACCCCCCCCGAAGGAGGGGGCGGGGAAGAGGGGGTGGGGTCGAGAAGAGGGGGCAGGGGCGAGCAGAGGGGGCGGGGGCGAGCGGAGCGAGCATCGTTAGCAGGCAGAGAGCAGGCAGAGAGAGGACCTGCTCTCTGCTAAGTGTGAGGGGCGGCCACTGGAGCAGCGCTGCATCCACAGGGCCGTCCCAATCCACCGCTCGCTTTCCGTGCCAGGCAGCCGAGACGGTGACGCTAAGCCAGTCCAGGACAGCTTGTCCTGGACTGGCTTAGGTCAGCAAAAATGCTGCCCTCCCCCGGGGACCCGGCATGGCGCTGCCTGAAGCAGTCACTTCAGGTCGCCTCATGGGATGTGCGGCGCTGCATTTATACTTCTCTCTTCCACTCAATCCACTACTGGCTGTGGCTCAAAAAACACAGCAAAATCCGCAGCAAAAAAAGTAGCTTTTCCACAATGTGGGGCCTTATCCTATATCTAGAATTGGATTTCCTTCTGTAGTGAGTTACAGAAGGTTTACAGCACTGAATGGATTGACTAGATGTAATTTCTAAAATTAGGAAATGCCTTTACATTACTGGTATAATGGATATGTGCTTTCAGTCAGCACCTGTACTATAAGAGATGACTTTCTAAAATTGAGAACGAAATCTGTACACAGTAAAGGTTATGGTGTGTAAGGATTTTTTTTTTTCCAGATATAATCATACCGATCAGATTTTTCATCTCATTCCTTATATATTTAGGACATTGGATAACTGCCCATAGTACATTGGGTAGTAATAAGGGGACTTTCCACCCAGCAGGGGCCTTACCCTTCATTCACATCTGCTTTCGGTATTCCATTCAGGGAGTCCGCATGGGGACCCCCCCAAACAGAATACTGAACGCACTGCCAGTGAAAGCACACAAACCCCATAGACTATAATGGGGTCCGTGTGCTTTCCGTGTGCTGCCCGCGCCAATCATACGGACAGGAAAGTAGATTGTGAACTACTTTCCTGTCCGCATTATCCCTGTGAAGATCTGGCGGCAAGCACACGGATTCCTATTATAGTCTGTGGGGTCCGTGTGCTTTCACTGGCACACCACTTGCAGTTGTGTTCGGTATTCCATTCGGGGAGGTCCTCATATGGATTCCCCTGGACGGAATCCAAACACAGATGTGAACGAGGCCTTAGTCTCCCTGATTTTTTATGTGTTCAAGCAAATTTAGGCATTTTAATTCATGTCCTTTTATGTAAGTACTTCTTATTAGCTACCGACTTCTTCAATTTCTTTTCCCTTCTTGATTTTTTTTCTAATTGACTTTTTAACATACAGTATTCATTCTTGTGTATACTGAATCCCACATTTTTCTTGGCTCTTGGACAGGGTCTTATTTGTATTATACAGCAGCACACTATGGTATAATAGGGTTGTGGGGGTCACAAGCTGAACTGAACTTTTCGACATTGCCTAGACTATTCCTTTATTATAACATAACTCTCTACATTGGAAATATAAATTTAATGTTATAAAACAAAAAAAAAAAATAAAAAAAATTAAACATATTTCCATTCAAATTGCTAAGAAAAATGTAAATTTGAGAACTGGGGGCCAGTAACTAGAAGTTGTATATATCACTTGTGCATTGTTTCATGAAAATGCCTTCTATTTGTACGGTATTATTAATGTTTTACTTTCAGGTGTCATTTCTTATCTTGATTTACTTGGTAATTATATTTTTGTAGACCGGTTTGCTGTTCCTTCCTGATGTGGAGGTAAAAGTGATAACATTAAGTATGCTTGTTCATTAAATCTGCAGAGGAAGAAAAAAAGTGGTTAAAGTAAACAAACAGGCATTTCTGTTTCCTTAGGACATGGTGAGGGATTAGAAAACATGTCTTCGATTTAATTCCTTACCCTCCCTATTAAGAACTCCATCTGTTCCCTGCAATAGAGCTTGTGATTGGAGTAATATTAGGCGTATGTTAAAAATAGCATTCTGCTCGTGAACTAGAATATTATAAGATAATAAAACAGGATCAACCTTAGAAGTTTTGACTTTAGAATATTTTTCTGTAAAATATACAATTCAATCACTGGAGTTTTTGATATCCACATTTTGAACTACAATCACCAGTGCACAATGCTAAACAGAAGCTCTGTACCATTGAGAACCTTATAATCCCATTATTACTTAGATTCTCCTTGATTTTCAGCAACAAATACTTGAAGACATGCAGTTTATTATCTTCTCTAGTGCTGTGCAGATCATCAGTCTGTTCCAACTCCCTTGTGACAGATACATATTGATATATTTTGCTGAAACTCATACTTAGAATAGTAATACAATAACCGCTTTCCTGCAAGTATTTTCATCAGAAATTCTCTACCTTCTTATTGTACTGCATCAACAGACAATCTTACTTGAGAACAGCATAGCATACTAAGTCACCTGTAGCTCAATAACAGTTGAACAGCTGCAGCATGTCTAGAGAGAGTGTGTGAGTGTGTTAATTCAGTACAATATAACACTAGTATATCTTTCTTTCTATCAGCATACACATGACGCACTTGGTGTGGAGAAGCAGAACGCTCTGTGTTGTTGTGCCAAAGGGAATCACTTTTTGTAACTATGTAAGTATATTGCTCAATTGTTATATATGTTTCCTTTTTATGCTAGTATGCAAGCTTCTTTTTTTATTAAAGTAGGCAAGAATGGATGTTCTTGTAAAACTCAAAGTGTATGTTAGAAAATATGCCTACTTTCTTCCAAAGCATTATTCTTGTCCATGGACTGTGTTATAATTGCAGCTTAGCCAGGGGTGTAAAAAGTAACCGTGGGGCTACGCTCCCCCAGGCATGAACAACTTCAGCAACAGGCTTAGGCTATGGAAAGTTTAATAAATATTTTGGTCTCCCTAATGCACAGGAATAATACACACAGTAATGTCACAGTACAATGATAGCATAATAATGTCAGAATACAGGAATTATGTACATAGTGATGTCAGAATATAGAGATCATGCACATAGTGATGTCAGAATACAGGAATAATGTACATCGTGATGTCAGAATACAGAGATAATGCACACAGTGATGTCAGAATACAGAGATAATGCACATAGTGATGTTAGAATACAGGAATCATATACACAGTGATCCAGTAGTTTGAGTTTGCTTTTACTTTATTTTATAACTGAGGAGTTAGAGGATCAGTGGTGTAAGCAAATTAAAGGGATGGCACAGGTGGGTACCGTGTTCTTGATATAAGATTTTAATTACTTAGATATTGACTACGGCCATGGTTCTGCATTGTTTGCATTTAATGGTCCAGCTTCTAAAAGATACTAGTAGAGGCCATGCTCTGCTGGATTTGATTATTTCTATTAATATGGAACTTGTTGGAAATGTCACTCTTGGTACAGTCTTTGGTAATAGTGATCATAATTAGAGATGAGCGAACAGTAAAATGTTCAAGGTTCGATATTCGTTTCGAGTAGCCCCTCAATATTTCACTACTCGAATCGAATATCGAACCTTATTATAGTCTATGGGGGGAAAATGCTCGTTTCAGGGGTAGGCAACATTCGATGAAATTATACTTACCAAGTCCACGAGTAAGGGTCGGGCTGGGTCCTCCGAGCAGTCTTCTCCTTGCAGCGTCCCCGCTGCATCTTCCGGCTCTTCATTCACTCTGCCAGGCATCGGGCCTGGGCAGAGCCGACTGCGCATGCCCGCACTACAAGTGGACATGCGCAGTCGGCTCTGCCCAGGCCCGATGCCTGGCAGAGTGAATGAAGAGCCGGAAGACGTTGCGGGGAAGTTGCACGGAGAAGACTTCTAAAGGTAGGAGAAGAACCAGCGTTGATTGGCTGACTGTATAGCATTCGGCCAATCAATGCTGGTTCTGCATTAAACTTTTACGTTCGAATAGCGATTGGTACTCGATCGAGTACGAGTATTTTGAATACCGTAGTATTCGATCGAATACCTACTCGATCGAGTACTACTCGCTCTTCTCTAATCATAATCTAATCAGGTGCAAACTAAATTATAAAAACTCACACAAAGGTTAGAAGGGTGAAATATTTCACTTTTAAGCTGAGGCCCCATGTTTTGGAAACACATATTTTTTGTTGCAGATTTTTCTGTGTTTTTTTGTGCCAAAGCCAAAAGTGGCTACAGAGTAATGGGAAATATAGGAATCTCTTTCACTTCTACCTTCTGCTCAATCTATTCCTGGCTTTGCCTCAAAAAACCACAGCAAAATCTGCAACAAAAGATAAGCCATTGAGATATAGTGTAGTTGAAAAAGACCAGCAAGATCTAGGAATATGCAGCCTCATGGTGAAAGGGTACAATATAAATAAAGAAATAAGAGGAAGTGATGTCAGACAGGAAGTGACATCTTCAAAGTGAAAGTAATGGTGTTTATGTGATAGGAGGTGACGTCACTTCTGGTTTCAGCAAGTGAAATTAGAAGTATGGGAAAAAGTATGGGAAAAGGTTTAAAATGTATTTGAAAAGGGAGTAAAACCAATTCCAAGTATGTGGAAACAAAAGGGATTGTAAATAAGGAGCAAAACCAGGAAAAAAAAAAGAAGATCCAAAAGCGGACCAACAAAAAAGAAGAGGGAAAAGGATAAAATGAAATAAATGAGGTGAATATATGGAAAATCGAGAAGGCTTGGGGAAGAAGTTGGAGTAAAGAAAATAACTGGTAAATTCATTAACTGGGTACCACATATCTCCTAGAAAATTACCGTATCTGATAGGGATAAGAGGACCATTTAGGAATTTATGATGCAACGTGAATATTTTTAAAATTTTTATCTGTACACTTGAGATGTAACTCTTGTACATGCATTATGATTCCACGTGGACATATGATTCATTTAAGTTTATTACATATGTGTTAACAGATAAACTGATGAAGGTTTGATACAAGACCAAAATATTTTTTCTGGATGTAAAATAAACATATTCGAGTGCTTTCAAATAAACTATGGTATAAAGGGGGTGCTGCTGCAGGTACTGCAGTAGGTTTGGGCGCCACCTGGCCCCACACAGTGTAATATGCTCCAAATTGGCTCCCACACTGAATAAATATGCTCCACAGTGGTCCCTATACAGTATAAATATGCTTCACAGTGCTTCCCACAGTATAATATACCTGGTGCTATTTTTATACACTCATACCCAAGTATCTAATAATTGGAGGCCTAGGGGAGGTGATGGAAAATAACAAACACTTACCACATCTGGAAATCCTCGCTCCTTCTGGCTCTCTTCAGCATCCTTCTTGGTCCGCTTCTGCGAGCGACTGAAGTTACATGCCCCAAATGTAACTGCTGGTGCTTTTGATTGGGCCTCAGTCACAATCACAGTGCCCAACAGTGATGCTTGGGGCATGTGACCTCAGTCATGGGCCAGAATGGCTCTGAAGAGAATGCTGGGGATGTGTTGGAAGCCCAGGAGAGGTGAGTATAAGTTTTTTGTTATTCACCCCACCCCCCGCTATATACAGACTATAAGATACACCCCCATTTTCCTCTCAAATTTTCGGACTATAAACTGTGTGTTATAGTCCAAAAAATATGGTAGTTTAATTCAGCCTCTAATAGAAGGAACAGCAGTGTAAACTATTAATGTACTTGTTGAACTGTAGTTTTCTTTTGCCTCCATTATTTTAACCAATAATTTATCCCTTAAAGGAATCTAATCTATCTACCATAACAAACACAAATTAGAATTATAGATTGACATATTGTCCCTTGGCTTGTATGCAGTATCTACACATAGAGTTAAAACTAGAGATGAGTGAACAGTAAAATGTTCGAGGTTCGATATTCGTTTCGAGTAGCCACTCAATATTCGACTACTTGAATCGAATATCGAACCCTATTATAGTCTATGGGGGGAAAATGCTCGTTTCAGGGGTAGGCAACATTCAATCAAATTATACTTACCAAGTCCACGAGTGAGGGTCGGGCTGGATCCTCCGAGAAGTCTTCTCCTTGCAGCGTCCCCGCGGCATCTTCCGGCTCTGAATTCACTCTGCCAGGCATCGGGCCTTGGCAGACCCGACTGCGCATGCCCGCACTACAAGTGGACATGCGCAGTCGGCTCTACCCAGGCCCGATGCCTGGCAGAGTGAATTCAGAGCCGGAAGACGCCGCGGGGAAGCTGCACGGAGAAGACTTCTAAAGGTAGGAGAAGAACCAGCGTTGATTGGCCGACTGTATAGCATTCGGCCAATCAATGCTGGTTCTGCATCGAACTTTTACATTAGAATAGCGAGTGGTCCTCGATTGAGTACGAGTATTTCGAATACCGTAGTATTCGATCGAATACTTACTTGATCGAGTACTACTCGCTCATCTCTAGTTAAAACACTTATGGACGTTGGAAGTTTTAGAGAATGTGCAGGAATGTATATTATGGATTGTCATATATTCTGTATGATATGCAAGTATTATGGCATGATCATATGACAACCAGTTAAAAGGAGTCTACCTCCTCCACTAAGCATATTCAACCATTACCATTGCATTGCAGACCATATTACTATGATAGGCAACATACCTTTGCTATGTATGTCATTTTTGTTGATTTGGAGAAAATGTATATACACAGGGTTTAGAGTCCTGTTTCAACATCTAATCACACAAGGGTACTCCATTTTAGACACAAAAATAATAAAACCTAACTTTTATTGGCTATAGTTAAAAATCTACACACAGTGATCATTCCAAAATAAATAAAGTGAATAAGGTGACTAAAAACAAATGACTGATACTGTTTTATGGTTGGTACAATCACCATGTATTGCTAGGTGGTATCGTCCGTATCTTTCTGTGTCACTCCCTTCCAATATATTGTTTGTTAGGGGAGTTTTAATGAACGGCATAACAACAGATGGTTTCCCAGCAAAACTCTTATCTAGCAACTAAATAATGATTCTTATTGTAAATAGGCAGGTATATATGTATATACAATTGTGTATAGTGAGTAGTGGAGACTAGGGTTAGATAATAAGTCAGGTCAACCTATAGCTAATCTTATGACTCCCCCAAGTAACCACACTATGTACTCAGCTGTATAGTAATTTCTATACTCTGGTGCCCTGCCTATTACTGCAGCGATAACTTAACATGATGGTTGGCTTCCTCTACGCGTTTCGCCGCTATGGCTTATCAGGAGGATCATTATTGCTAGAGAAACGATGTATTGCGGTGAAAACCGCACTTCCTGGGGCCTCAGTGGTAGACCCCAGTACTTGTGTAGGTATGACACTGAGCGTTGTAGGGACGGGCTTTAAATAGTGTTGAGGCCGATTTGGAGAAAAACAACTGATTTGGCATACTGGGGGCGGGCATTCAGCCCTGAGATCACTGCTCTTGCCATTCAATAAGGGTGGATGATGTCGTAGCAGTAGGAGGATGAACTTACCGCATAGGGTGGATCAGGCAGGAGATGGTTGGAGTATAAATGGCAAAAGTAATTCTCCAGGAGTCAAAGGCTCGCCCATGTGCACCAACTGCCTCACTTCAGAGGTGTTTTTCTCCACACTTACATAACAAAGATCTGTTGTTTATCACTGTAATGTGCTGGTGGTGACAGTTGAATATGCTTGGAAGAGGTGGTAAGCTTCCTATAAATGGATGCAACTAGATCCCATTCCTACATAAGGTCAGTTAGCATTTACATGAATAATTACACTCCTCAACTTTTATGACTAATTTAAGACATATTGGGCTCTCCTAAAATGAAAATAAAAAAATGGTGGATACGTTTGAAGAGGAAAAAGTGAAGAAAAAAGTTCTTGGCTTGACCTGGGTGACCCTCATTGCACTCTTTATTGAAGAATAGTCAGAATGTGAGGGGATAGCATATGACACATTTTCCAAAACCTGCCCTGGGCTAAACTTGTGGCTGCTCTGTTTATATAACCAAGAGGTAAGACCCCAGGAGGTGAAGTCGAATTCTTTAGAAGATGCTGACCATTATCGACTTTATAGTTAGGCTGGAGAAAACTTTACACTATAATGCTTTTACAGTTGCTTGTCTTTCAGAAATTAATTGGGAATGTAATACTGTACTTCAAAACACACTCCGTTTTTTGTTGTATGAGGCTACAGATAACATTTTTGTATTATCTGCCTTTTAATCTTTAATAAATCTCAACTGCAGAAAAACCTTTTGATACATTTATTATAGTAAAAATGTGCACAACAATGGAAAGCTATGGCCATGATTTTATGCTCCAATAACTTTAATCAAGGTTGGTTTCTACACTTTGATGTGCATTGGTCTCTTGGTGAACTACAAAAGGATGCTCAGCTTTTAGAGAGAAAATCTTCCTGCAAGGCTTTTACTTGTAGTAAATATGCTCTCGCTGGATTAGATTGTATGTCCAGAGACTAATGTTGCAACTGCAAGAAAATGTTTTCTTATGCACTTAGCTTAATCTCACTTTACAAAATGTTGTTTAGAGTAGCATGCTGCTGACAAAGTATTACTTTGGAATAAACATTAATACCATCTTATTCTGTTTTTATGGTGTTCATTTTTTGTAATTGGAATCTCATTATTGAGTTGTCATGATCTGGTTCATAAAACTTTATAGTTTTGTTTTTCATGTTGCACATACATAAACGCTATATTGTTTATTTCATATATAATAAAACACTTTTACAGTACATCCTGCAGTGCTCTCTTGTTTTGCACTATTCAGCAATTGCGTAGTTTCTAGTCTCTTTTTAGCATGACTTATAAGTTCATTAAAAAGAAAATTGGGCCTACTAAAGTATCCCTGAAAGTGTTTCACAATTAATAGATATTGTGCATAAGTCATTGGTGCTTTAGAAGTATTATGTAGAACAATAAGGGGATAATAGAGTTCAATATAAAACAGAGCAACAAAAGTTGTAGAGAACAAACACAATTCTACAGTTAAAGGGTGCTAAGACCCATTTTTTAAAAATCCCTTGTTAAAGAGATTGTTAGGTTGAGAAAATCCAATTTAGAACAGACACGATGTCTGAAAACCCCAATGGCCTGCCTTTTGTTTGCCCAATTCGGTTCAGAGAGGTCTTTTGTTGTTCATGTAAATTACAATATTCTAAGTCAAGTTGGTGGTAACATTTGCATCAACATTAGCCCCTTCCCACTCCACGCTCTACTATTATGTCATGCTGAACGTATAGTTAAAGCTCAGCACAGTAATAGTTCTTGTGCTATTGGCATTACAGCGTTGTACTGACTTCCTGGTCTCAGCTCGATTGTACTTTGACTGTGGTGGATTAACTCCCCCAAATGCTATGATCAATAGCAATAATGGCATTTGAGTGGTTGAAGGGCAATATCCTCCGTCCCACCACTCCCTGGGTCCCCCAGTATGAGCTTTAATGGGGTTTGAGGGGTTGCCATGGCAGCCAGGAGGCCTTCTGTCCCCAATACACTGGAGATTAGCAGATCTAAGTCCCATTGTGAAACACGTAAAAAAAAACAAAAAAAAAACACCTTTCACTAAAAACAAAACATAATGTAAATTAAAAAAAATTGGGTATCCTTATGTACACACTATCCAAATATAGTGTTATTTATCCCCTACGTAATAAAAAAAAAGTACTAAATTACACAAATTAATGTATTTTGGTCATGTTACTTCTTCATAAAAATAACAATAAATAGTGATTAAAAAGTCATAAATATAGGGGGCCACATGGTGGCTCAGTAGTTAGCACTGAAGCCTTGCAGCGCTGGAGTCCTCGGTTCAAATCCTGCCAAGGGCAAAAAAACATCCGCAAGGAGTTTGTATGTTCTCCCCGTGTTTGCGTAGATTTCCATCCCATACTCCAAAAAAGACATACTGATAGGGGAAAAAAATGTACATTGTGGGCTCTATGTGGAGCTCACAATCTACATTAAAAAAAAAAAAAAAAAAAAAAAGTCATAAATATAAAAAAAAAACTTACAACTTGCCCCACAAATTATAAAATTGTGAGATTTTTCACATGGACCCTGCAAAAATAACTAAATTGACAGTAAAATAAAAAAAAGTTATGACGTTGGAAGGAGGTCAAGGAATATACAAATAAAGTCGCTGAGCAGTAACGTTCAAACTACCCTGCCTCCTTAAGGGTAAGTTCACACAATGTACAGTAACTTTGAGCGTGATCTCGCACGTATACACGTGCCAGCAGATGACGCCCCCAAATTCTCCCATTCATTTCAATGGGAGTTAGGAGCGTATATGGCGCGTTATTTTGCGCCCGTGATTTTGCGGCCGCAAAATCACGGGTGCAAAATAATGCGGCGTATACACTCCTAACTCCCATTGAAATCAATGAGATCTTTTACGGCACGCAAACTTTGACACACCATATACGTGCCAGATGACGCTCAACGTTACATCGTGTGAACTTACCCTAAAGGGTAAAAAGGGCTTATATCTTTGGAATGGTTGAATGGATCTAAATAAGCAAAACACCAAAATACTGAGGCTGGCAGTGCTTATCAGATGATGGATGTCATTGGGCCTTTAATGGAATTCTGAACTTGAGTGGTATTGACATTGATAGTGTTGACATTGATACTCATCTCATTGCTAGGGTAAAGAGTTGCTAGAAATGCCACTTGCTCAGAAGGACCAGTCTCATCTTGCATTACACAGATGACCCATGGATTAGGTTGTCCAAGTTTTTCTTGGAAATATGTCTCCTAAGTTAGCACAAAGGGGTGTTAGCTGTCCTATTTGTGTCTGTGTATCCACTGGTCAATCAGTGGAGGGTATGATATGAAATGCAGACTTTCAAGAATTTTATTAGCATGCTTTGATATTATTTTCAACAAGATTTGTGAGGAATTGCATTTGTTAACCAAACTTTAAATAATTTAAGTATGGACATATGCAGATGTGTGAGTCTACTCTACATATATCTAAAGCAACTTGAAAATAAACTAAAGACCTTAGGTCTTCCCACATTCTGTCAATCAAAACTCATGCTGAGGTTATCTATACTCACGCAGAGTACCACTAAATACTCCTGTACTTGTGGTTTCAAGTTGCAACTTCCCAGGTATAACATAAGCAATAGTAACAAGATACATATAAGAATGAGTAAATAGGTTCTAAATAAACCAGATTCAACCCAATTTAAAAAAAAAAAAAAAAAAAAAAAAAAAAAAAAAATCAGTTAAGTTGCATAATGGCCTAGAGGACAGAGAGGGCCAGCAGCTTGAGGCAGGAATCGTAATATTTTATGTCTCCTGTTTTGAGATAACCACCTAAAATTGTATTAGAAAGTGGTCTTCTAGATTTTCTCAAAGAAGGTGGCTAATATCAAAAACTGAAAATCTGTCACAGAAAATCTGGTCTCCTCAAAGAGTTGGCCTTTTGGAGAGCAGTCACTTTATTTTATTCAGAAGATGAGAGCATCACATAATGTTGCAGCCACCTCCTGTTTTAAAGCACTGCTGGATGTGGCCCAGCAACATGATATGGCAGATGTTAGCAAGGGAGGGAGGAAGTGTACCAAGAAAGGAAAAATGGAATAGTATGCATTTTCCAACTACAGCTTGAAAAAGTTGTTGTAGAGAGTACTATGCAGTTTTGGAGTTATTCTAAGGTCAGCAGAAGCTCTGTATGAAAGGGAAAACAGGAGTGGTTTATACATAGAGAACACATGTATAGGGACTATGTATGATAGTTTGTGTTGGGATGTAGAATATTTAAAGTGAACCTGTCACCAAATTTTGGCATATTCACCTTATGACATTCCAGCAGAAACTCTCCTGCAGTCTAGCAGAAGCAGGTCAGACCCTGAGGAGAAGTTAGAAGTGGTTTATTACCATAAAATGTTTACAGGATGCCTCCCACTATAGCACTTTTAGATCAGCTTTGGCAATGACTTTGTCAATTTGTAGGCTGTTTTTACTTGTAACTGGGGCTTTCATGAATGCAGTGAAAAAACGCAATGCAAAAATAGTAAAGTGTGAATGTTCCCCAGGGGTATTTTATGATTTCATGGTGGACATACAGTATGTATAACAAAAAAAAAACAAAAAAAACAAACATATAAAATAGTTAAAATACAAATAAAAATGTATTCTCCTCAATGAAAAAATAAAACAAACAAAAAAAAAATCTCTCTGGTCATTAAGGGATTAAATCTGTTACCCAAGGTGTGCATAGGGACAGCTTTAACTTGGGCTCTTTCTCATATGTAAATACTTTATAAGCTTTAAAATGTGCCTCCAAAGATGCTCTTCTGTCTTATCTGACAATACTGGTAGAAAGACACGTCTGCACAGCGAACGGTACAGTTGCTGAGTTAATGTGATGCCCTGCGAGTATCCTGGATAAGGTTCTAAAACCTCAAACCCAACCTGGACATGATACTCATAGGTGTTCATATGATATGATTGACTCTGTAACTGTCCATGCAGTCTCCACATTAACATCTCCCCCCAGTTTTCACTTACTAAACTATTTAATATTCCATTATATACTTATAGGGGTTTCTCATCTCCCTGTTTCAGCAGCTTTGTCTGCTGTCTCATCTTCTCACTTCCTGCATCTCCCCCCTTCACCCAGCTTGCTGAACAAGACACTATGAAGTATTGAAATACTTATTATAATTACTAGAAATCTAATAAAAATGCATATCAGATAATATGCAGAAGCTAGTAGAGAAGGACAAAGTGTCATCTCTGTGTTTACATAGAGACAGGGCTTTATCAACAAACTTCAATAAGCTGAACCATTGTCCTGCCGTGAAGACTGTAGATAACAGTGAGTGAGTGACGTCACTTGTCCTATCACACAGGTCCGGCACTATGGAAACGACTGTAAATACTGGGAGGAATAAGTTCACATAGCAGGAAAACAAAGTGATATTGCAAAAGCAATATATTTAGGAAAAGTCTTCAGTTTACATAAACTACCAGTATAGATTTTTACTATATAGATATAGTAAATTTTGCTATTTTGAGATCAATGGTATCATGGGATCAAAATTTATTTCAAAATTTTCCTTGTTTGTGTTTTGCCAATAGAACCCTTATTTGCAACATATAAGGCAATGGAAAGAACGGCTCAATATAGCAATATTTCTAATCAAGTTGATTTATTTGCAGCTATTAAAAAAAGTTTACTTAAACAGCTAGTTTTAGAAATTTATTTCTAGTGCCTAGTGATCGCAGTGTGCGTATAGAATGCCTAACAAACACATTGCATAAAAAAGTATTTATTATGGAGTGTGAAAGAGTCCCTGATGAATAATTACTATACAATGGAAAACTTAAGTATATTTTGTTGGCTTTGAAGAAGAAACCTATTATACTGCCAATTGTCCTTGGATTAATAATGCACTCGTAGATTTCAGATAAAGGCATTTATATACTGAAAATTTCTATAATGCAACATAATATCACAAGCACAGTCCCAAATTGACTTAGTTTAATATCAATATATTCTAGAAATATTAGTGTTTTGGGCACTTGGGACTCTTCTGCATCGTCTCAGCAACGTTATACCTTCAATTGTTTCTATTCTATTCATTCACATATATCTTTATATATCTTATTAAAATGCATTTCCTGTAGTTTATCTCTCCTCACTATAATTTTTATGATTTGAAAAAAAAAATCTGTCGTGTCACTATATCTACTTTACTACATTTCTCTATAGTCTATGCAAAGAGTAACATTCATTTTGTGTTATTGCAGGAATCCACTGGCAAATTTCATTGTGAAGAGAACATTGCCAGTTGAAGAAATACTTTTCATGTGCATTTTACAACAGTAGAACTTGTATGCTGAGGAAAAGGTGCGCATCAAGCTGGATCTTACAGTTTTACAGCAAGTGTTGGCGTTTTAACTACCAGGCTGTAGGGACGTTTTTTCCAATGCTTACAAGGAACTGCTTATCGCTGCTTCTTTGGTTCCTTTTTGATGGAGGTCTTTTAACACCACTGAATTCCCAGCAACCACCACAAACTTCAGCATCCAAGCAAAAAGAAAATGTTATCACAATGTCGGGAAGGAGATCAGCAGCACAAAGAGTTAAACGTGGTTGGGTATGGAATCAGTTCTTTGTTCTTGAAGAATACATGGGATCTGAACCACAATATGTGGGAAAGGTACAATTTTTATATAACCGTTCATTTCATAATGTTAATACCTGCAGGCATAGAAGAGCTTAAAGGAGTTGTCCAGGGTGGTATTAATTTACTTGCCTGGTCCTGAGGATGAAGATGATGGACTCAACATTACAACCCCTAGGTCATGTGATCTGAGACAGAGTTTGGTGTCCTGAGTCGCTCTATGCCCCCTCCTTCACTGAGCTACATCCCTGGGATTAGTTAAGTAATTTCATACCCCCAGATAACCCCTTTAACTGGTGGATGTAGAGAACTAAAATCCACATTTAGGGCTAATTCAGCCATAATACTGTCATATGATACATATTGTATTTTGTATACATATTGCAAATGCCAACTCTTGTATAGGTTTTATGACCCAAACTAAGGGATTCAAATTAGCCCTTACCAATGTACAATATTTGTGCCCCTTTAAGTGCATTTACTTCAAAATGGTGTCTAATTTGCCATAAGACAAAGACATATTTAGAGATGAGACAAATTTGCGATGCACAAGATGCCTCCAAAATGTATGTCACAAAATAACAATAGAGGTGATCAAACTAATTCATAACGAGACAGATTTGACCCAAATTTTCTTTTTAATTAAACTGAAACCTTAGTGATTCATCTTAGAGGAACTAAAATGTCTTCTGCGACACTCATTGCTCCCTTAAAAACTAAGGGAGGAGGTAAGTTTCAGTAATGTGGCTAATAATAGCAGGGTCAGCTATCTTGTGAGTGGGGGTGGTAGAGAACTGGGCTCAGAGAGCACAAAACAATGGAAGGCATGATGTGGGATATCATCTCTGTGATCCTACATTGTTATTCAAAGAATAAAGAAAATATTAAAGAAAAAAATGCAGTGTGGCACCACCAAGAGAGATGAACAAAAGAAAATGTCCGTTTCAGATATTTCTCTTTTCCAAAACAGCAGCATCCATACAAATGGGTCCAGATAAAATAAAAAAACATTATGACAGCGGTAATAATAGCAAAAGTAACAGCTGTTTCACACTTAGAGCGCATCCTTGTGACCACAAAACCAATAAACCATGTATTTATATGTATTCACTGGCATTCCTCCTGCATCGGCGCCTGGAAATGACATCAAATGACGTCACCACCCTCTAAGTCAAGGGTGAGCCATGCTGTGAATGAGGTTGGGACGGTATTACTGAACAACGTGTTCAAGACACAATCACAGGTGTGCCCTGATGACATGCCCCCAGGTACACCCCGAAGCACCGTACCGTACCAGCCTAGCAGCAAACATCCTATACTGCCTGGCAACCTCCAAAAAATCCCACTTCAAAAAACCCATGCCATTGCACCTTTCAATTTAAACTGTTCACATCAGTATATATTTATAGCAAATACGTTTCGGGAAAAGCAATGTGTCAAATTCTATACTTCTTGTTAGTTGAACCAAATCTACTATGGCAAGACTATAAACTTTGGCACAGTTTGCACCATTTCTGCCATGTCCTCCTCGTAATATCAATGACAGACAAAATTTACTTCTATGGAAACATACAATTGCTTGGCACATGAAGCTTATTACACAGAGGCATATTCCTTTAGCATTGACCTTTGTTTGTATTTATTAGCCATCTGACGGTTGGCCTTTCTATACATAAGTTATACTGCTCCACACAATCACAACTACTTTGAAATAGCCTTGAACTGGAGCCAACGTCTTTCGAAGGCTGCTTCAGGCAAAAGAAACTTGTACAGAATGATAAGGCAGTCAGGTCTTGTGTAGGGCATGATTGGGGAAGCAACAGATTGTCGCTCTCCAGGTAATATGTACAGTATGCTTAAGGCACATAACTGCAGGGTTAATATTGCTTCTTAAAACAAGTCAGACAAGCTTTACATCTCCCTTTGAATGGTCCCTTGAGAAAAAAACAGTTAGGATCTTACATAAAATACAGCAGACAACATTTCTAGGACACAATGACATTTATCTTAAAACAGAGCAAGATTCTTTTTTCTTACCTTTAATGCAGAGATATTGTTAAGAAAGAAATTGCCTCATGATTTCTAAAAGAATATGTGGAGAAGTAACACCATATGTTCCTTTTGATTTTAAGATTTTTCTGTACTGTCTTTAATTTACCACTGAATTAATTATGACTATTGGTACACCTTTGACCCCACACGCCTATTGTCACATCATCCCTGGTTTTATTAGTAAATTGCATTTTAGGGCTAATATCTATTTTAAAAAAATTCAGCGGTTTAATTCTGGCAGGGAACCCACAATAATGGCCCCTTTACTGTCCCCCACACAGTATAGTGCATCCTTTATTGGCCCCAACACAATAAAACACCCCTTACACTGGTAGCCACATAGTATAATTCTTCCTTTATTGGCCTTACATTCAGTATATTGCCTACTATTCTGGCCCCAATACATTATATTGACTCATTTCTCCTTTTTTTGGCCCATATATAGGATGCTACCACCCACACAAAAATTCCCCCATTTACTGGCCCCAACACAGTATGTTTCCTTATTTATTGTCCCCCATGCAGTAAGTGTGCCCGTTACTGGCCCCCAAAGAGTGACACTAAGGTGTTACCTACTGGATTAGTATAGCAGATAAAGGCGGATATTCATTTACGCATCCACATTTCTGGCCACAGACCCCTCCACTTCAGCTCTAGCCTGTTGCTGTATATTGACCCCTTCCCGCCGATGGCATTTTTTGATTTTTGTTTTTCGTTTTTGACTCCCCTCCTTCTAAACCCCATAACTTTTTTATTTCTCTGCTCCCAGAGCCATATGAGGTCTTAATTTTTGCGGGACAAATTTTTCTTCATGATGCTACCATTAATTATTCTATATAATGTACTGGGAAGCAGGAAAAAAATTCAGAATGGGGTTTTATTTACATTTTGACCCCTAAAAAAAATTCCAAAACTGTGTTAAAAATTTTTTTTTCTAAAAGTCGCCATATTCCGATGGCCGTAACTTTTTTATACGTAAGTGTACAGGGATGCATAGTGCGTCTTTTTTTGCGGGGTCGGGTGTACTTTTTAGTTCTACCATTTTCGGGAAATGTTATTGCTTTGATCACTTTTTATTCAAATTTTTATCAGAATCAAAACAGTGAAAAAACGGCGGTTTGGCACTTTCGACTATTTTTCCCGCTATGGCGTTTACCGAACAGGAAAAATATTTTTATAGATTTGTAGAGCGGGCGATTTCAGACACGGGGATACCTAACATGTATATGTTTCACAGTTTTTAACTACTTTTATATGTGTTCTAGGGAAAGGGGGGTGATTTGAACTTTTAATTCTTTTTATATTTTTTTATATTTTTTTAACTTTTTTTTAATTTTTTTTTTGCATTTAATAGACCCCCTAGGGGTGTTGAACCCCAGGGGGTCTGATCACTAATGCAATGCATTACAATGCTAATGCATTGCAATGCATTGCAAAAAAGCATCCTTTCTTTTGCAGGCTGCATAGACCAGCCTGCAAAAGAGAGGCTTTGCAGTCAAGCCTGGGAGCCTGTACAAGGCTCCTGGCTGTCATGGCAATGGGACGTCAGCCCTAGAGCATGCTCCAGGAGCCGGCGATCCCTGCCAAAATGGCGGCGCCCATGCGCCGCCGGGAAAGTGGCGCCTCTGGCGTCTTTGACCGCGGCGCCGGAGGGGTTAATGCCTCCGATCGGTCCGGGGACCGATCGGAGGCATTAGAGCCGGTTGTCTACTGCTTAAAGCAGTAGACACCCGGCGGCTATGGCGGCCGCCCGGCTCCCGGGCGGTCGCCATAGTTACAGACCCGACATGCGCCGTACTATTACGGCGCATGTCGGGAAGGGGTTAAATCCCAACAATGAACAACAGGCAGAGGACGCAATGTTCTGGATGCTGTTCAGCATTAGGGCATAATATGTGGTGCCCCTTGGAAGCTGAAGTGGAAACAGCCATGGAGTGGGTAACTACATATTTATAATACAGAGCCTATATGTGGATTTCCTTGCTTACCTTCAAAAAGCTTAACCCCGCATTCACACTACCAGGTTTTACCCATGAAACTCAGTCCATGTGTTGGCTGGATTTACTGGCCTGATCAGTATGTTGGGAAAGGGACTCCTAGCATCTTGCATAACTACAATGCTAGGAGTCCCTGCTTCCTATTGATATACTGTCCCATAATGATTGTTGCTAGGAGCCAGTAAATCCGGCCAACACACGGACAATGTGTGAATTTAGGCTAACAGTTAGGCCCTAATCCAGAAAAGGATAATGCAAACTGGAATAACTGGAATCAATAAAGGCCCTAAATAGGTATCTAAACAATGGGACATCTGAGTGATCACTTAAAATATTAAATTGTTGCTGCCTTTAGTTAACACAGTAAGTTATTTGACTGCGTACAAATGTACAACAACCAATCTGTCTTCGGTAAACTCCGAAGCCCCTCCCTCTCTTGTAATGAATACAAACAACAGTTAATTTACCAATTAAAGCGATATTCTGTAATTTACAAGTTATACCCTACTAGCCTCTGCCCGCGACTTTGTCAGCTCTGCTACATCTCGGGTGTAGCAGAGCTCAGCGCACGGCCAGCTATGCTACATCTACGATGTAGCAGAGCTGTGTGCTTAACACTGCTACATCTGAGATCAGATCACAATGGAGACTGCTGTGGACCGATCTTAGACTCAGCCACCTCCGGCAGAACCAACGTTGATTGGCCGAATGCTGTACTCTGTATGGCATTTGGCCAATCAACGCTGGTCAATGCATTCCTATGGGAAAAAGTGAGCTCCCGCATATCGCAAGCTGACAGGAATCCCAACGAGATAGTGGCGTAATACAGGTACTTGGGCATGTTAGATGTCCCCAGGCATGCTTCCTCTGCTGTCCCAGTTGCATTCCAGGGTGTTGGCATCATTTCCTGGGGTGTCATAGTGGACTTGGTGACTCTCCTGAGTCGAAGTGTGGCTTCCCCTGAACCAAAGCATTTTTCCCCATAGACTATAATGGGGTTCAATATTCATTCGAATAGTCGAATATTGAGGGGCTATTCGAAACAAATGTCGAATCTCGAATATTTCACTGTTCGCTCATCTCTAATTATAATATAAATATTTCCTTCCAGAATGGGGTCACCCCAAGGTATTCCCTTCATGTGTACAATATGATATTGATGCAATACTAAGGGGACTCTCCTATGTAATTTTAATGAGGTCTTGTACCATTGGCCCAGGATCTCATTGTAGATTTCATGGAGTATGCATGACATTGATAGTGTAGGAATCAAGGTAAAGGATTTGACCCAGACTGCACCCTAATATTATTTCCCTCTCCCAGGCCTCAATCTGTGGCAGGAAGAGATTATATGTGTCAGTGCAGGTGGAGTGAACAATTTCTCAAGAGATAAGATCAGTTGTGAGAACCCTTTGTGAATCTCCTCCAAGTTCATAAGATCCCCACTAAACACCAAGAGGGGACCTCTCAGTTGGCCCCAGGGGGTAGCCAAATTGTTTCTTATGCCATTGCCAAGAACAACTGATGATCTACCCTTTAAATTTCAGGTAAAATATGCAACACAGAGTTGCATATTGGGGATTTGTGGAAGTAGACAAAATCTGAAAGTCCCCCTTCCCTTGCAAGCTTAGAGCTGGACAATAGACCATATCTAAAGGATCGTCTTGTTCCTCCATTATGAAAGCCAGTCATCATCTTGTTTAATCAGGCTAATAATTTTCTCAGGAGATCTAATAGGACAATCTGAAAAACAAAATATTTTCAAGGGAAAGGAATGAGAGTTCTGGCCCCATGCATTTTGCTCTGTAAATGTAATTATCAGGTTGTGGGGGAAATGTGTATATATTAGTAAGAACACTTACACAGTACAGGGAATGCATTCGTAAGACACCTCTTTGTCCCCCAACATGACCTCTTTAACCCTTCAATGATGCAGACAAATTCAATTCTGCATTTCAGCTTTTTCCTCCAACCTTCCAGGAGCCATAAACTTTTTATTTTTCTGTTACCTTAGCCATATGAGAGCTTGTTTTCCAAAGATATAGCCTACAAATATAAAAGTATAAGTAGCTACTCAGATGCTGTGGTTGCTGCTGCTGGAGTTGACCCATACACCCCCACATGGACCAGGACATACGTGCATGTGCAGAATCCCTCTGGACACTGATAAACCGATTTAATTTATTTTGCACTATTTTGCATTATGTCTGTGCCACTGTGTACATTGTTTTTCAAGCTCCCATGTAAATGCCCCATTGTTCCACTAGGAGGTAGATTCTTCCTTTTGGATGACCAATGTTTCCGCCCAACCCACAAGGGGCTTGGATAGGTGTAAGAGACTCTATGTTACTTCATACAATATTCAGTTAACAGCCAAAAAGTCCAGACATGTCTGTAGGTCTGCTAAGAGGGAGAGATGCAGCCTAGCCTAGTACACTTTTGTCATATATGGGTTTAGCTACCTAAAGTTGTTGACCAAAGTTGTGAAATTCCTTGTTAATAGCATGGTAAACTACTGCTGGACGAAGAAACATAATGGAGCAAGTTGTTGAATAAATGGCATCCAATGTGAGTATGGGGCGATAAGGTCACATTAATCCGGACCTGTATACAAGCTAAAGGACCCTGATTCAGAGCCATTATGCAAGACAGCATTTAAGTTCCCAAGCTTATATGTGCTATTGATTAAAGACAATGTATTAAAGGGGTTCTCCCATGGTTTCAGCAGTTCGCCTGTTGTGTTTTCTTCTCACTTCCTGTACATCTCTCCCCCCCCCCCCATCCTTGCTGAACAGGACACTGAAGTATCACAATTAGAGTTGAGCCGATCTTGAGATTTCAAGATCGATTTTAAAATCCGATTTCCGATCATTTTCCAGCCGATCTCGATCCTGATCGCGATCGTGAAATTTGCTTGATCGCCGATCGGAATCCGATCCTTTCCGAACCCGATCCTCAACCCTAGTCAATGCTTCTCTATGGGAAAAATCACTTAAAGGGTTTAGCCAATCTTGAGATAACCTCCGATCTCGA
This sequence comes from Leptodactylus fuscus, assembly GCF_031893055.1. NCBI lineage: Eukaryota > Metazoa > Chordata > Amphibia > Anura > Leptodactylidae > Leptodactylus > Leptodactylus fuscus. Next base: position 113,719,576 of record NC_134268.1, read on the forward strand.
TCCCGCTGGAAAAGATCGGGTCGGAATTCCGATTGCGATCATGAAATTTACTTGATTGCCGATCGAAATCCGATCTTTTCCGATCCCGATCGCTCAATCCTAATCCATTGAGATGGGACAACCCCTTTAATTGTATTAGTTCTGGTCCTGTTTCTCTGCCAGAAACAAATTCGATTTGATTGCTATGTGTAACTCTGGGGACAAAGGGGTTCAAGCACGTGGGACAAGAAGAGCTACAGATTATTATTCATTTTTCATCTGGGGAGGTAGTTTCCAATATGTCTTTTACCAGCTTGTCCTTTATATATTTTTTTTTTTTGTGCTATTTTCCTTTGAGAAGTCACATTCTCAATCAAAGGCATAAATGTTGATGGAGAGGATGTTCTCATGGGTTAAGTGAAATCGCTGACCATTTACGAAACTTATCCTCATATTCATAATATCCTTTCTAAATGTTGTCATGAAGCATAGAACCCTCTGGTCTAAGGCTGAGATAATATTTTATCTGACAGAAGAGATTTCATCTTTAAGGGTATCAGAGGGGTGTGACTTGATCTCCTCATCTGCCAATAACTCCATGAATTGCTAACATCTCTAAATCCTATGACACTTGCCACAGGTTTACCAATTTCTTAGCTCCCAGGATAGGTCTTAGTCTATGAATAGTAGTAAGGTTGACCAAGGACTTACCTAAACAAGAGGTTAGTAGTACATGGACTCCAAATGACAACAAAAGTAGCCCTAAGGAACCAGTAACACCTTCTGGGTCTGTTCCCATAACTATTTCAGTGGGTGTGAAGGATTTATGATAGGCCATGATAACACTACATAACTTAAGTGTTAGGTGGAGGTAACATTTTCTACCATTGGCTGTTCCAGGCATCCATACATAGTTAACAGGCCCAGTAACTTGACCTAAACAAATAACTCGCCCTATCTGTCTCCCAACTAACATATTTACATAAATAACAACAATGCAACAAACAACAGCCTCTTTTTTCAACTGGATAACTTTTTTTTTCTCTAGGACTGTTGGACTGTTCCATATTAAAATATTAAAGTTACAATATTCATGTGAATGGGACACATAGAGTTAACTATATACAGTTGCTGACATATATACTTTCATCTTGGATCACAAGGGTCTGTCCTGGATATAAGCTATATTCAAGGTATCCATATATAGTGACAGAAGTGTGCAAGGTGGGCAGCTCGGAGATTCAGTGGTTAGTAATGTAGTTTTTCATCACTGGGTTCCTGGGTTTGAATCTGACCAAGGACAACTTCTGCATGGAATTTGTATGTTCTATCTGTGTTTGAATGGGTTTCCTCCCTCATTCCAAAGCCATAGTGATAAGGAATGTAGATTGTGAGTCCTATATGGGACAGTGACCGTCAATGTCTGAAAAATGCAGCAAAATATGTTGGTGCGATACAAACAAGCTAAATAAATAACCATTATTGGTATAAATGATTGGCAGACAAACATATGAGCTACTATTGTTGATGGGGGATCAAACTTACGTGATGTGTTTACAGTTATGGGACTGCAAAGATACATACACAGAGGACTGGATGATATCCCTGACCTCTAAGTACTATATTTCCATAATGGAAGCCTAAGTATGGATAGCGGACACATCTATTGCTCATTCTGTGTATATTTCCTGTATCTACTTTTCATGAAGACTTCAATTAATTTCCAGTGTGTTTGGTTTTTTTTTAAATAAGAAACCATTAGACCTTCTGATATACTCCATGGGTCACATATGGGTATGAATTACAACATCAGTTCCCCATATTATATACACAGCCAAGTCACATTAATGTGACCACCGCCTACTTTTGACTTCAGCGTTAAATAACCAATTGCAGAAGGCATGTGTCATCAGACATCTGGGTGCACTCATCATTGTGGAAGGCACGATGGATCAAAACAAGTATGCATCTATCCTTGTGGACCATGTTCACCCCTACATGCAAATTGTTTTTCCTCAGGATGATGGCATCTACCAGCAGGACAATGTGATGTGTCATAAAGCTCACAGTGTACGTGCTTGGTTCGAGGAGCACCAGGATGAGTTTACCGTACTCCCTTGGCCAGTAAATTCCCCGGACTTGAACCCAATCGAGAATCTGGGACTTCATCACAATATCCCCTCTCTTCCTGCACATCTCGCAGCGGTCCACTCTGCGAAAGGTGGTTATTCTGGATTTTGACAGGTGGTCACATTAATGTGACTGGACTGTGTATTTTACAAGGACATAAACAATGCTCATCTCCACTTCCCTTGTTCTGATCAGATTTCCTCCTCCTGTTCTTCATTGTTGTTGCACCATTCTTCATGGCTCCAACCACTTTTCTGACTGAAGACACTGTGGACAGGACTGTGGACGCATCCACCAGCTGGTAACACCGCCATAGCTGCAAATCAAGTGGGTCCTTGCAAGGGTGGTCCCTCTGAGTATTAAGAAGTAGAATTATAAGTCTCTTATGATATTTTTAAGGCAGCAAGAAGAGATAAAAAATAAAACTTAACCTTTATTAAATATCTAAAAGAGTGAATGTAATATTCAAACAAACTAAAATAAAATGTAATATATTTGACTGTCTTGTGGTTCCTCTATAAAAAGACACATAATCTTTTTTTGCTGAATACCCTGGAAATCTAATAGCGATCCCTCCTGTGAGTAAGTGGATTCAGGGAAGGTACATGCAGTCAAGTAAGCTCCATGCACACATGCAGAGTGATGTCTCACTCAGACATGGAGGTTAATTTCCTGAGAGGCAAACAAAGAGAAATATCTGGTTCTTTGTCATGAAAACACCTGACTCAGAGAAGTGTTTCCCCAATGTATAAAATATCAAATCATCAGGGCAAAAGCTAAGTGATAAAGCTATGATTCCCTGTCAAAAAAAAAAAAATAGAAAGTGAGTTCATCGAAAACCTCTTATAGATATAGATGTGGAAAAGCTAGGTGTTAATATAATAGTTCACACCAGCTTACAGATGCCCATAGAGAACAGGTAAATTCTGTAGGGGCTTTGGGAAAAAGATAGCTAATAGCATATGCTAAAGAGTCAGCGGACCAAGGCCAGATATACCCTGATACAGCAGCTACAATTCTAACTATTCAGAATCAAGGAATGAAGATATATAGGCGTGTAACATAGAGACGTGCCCTAAAAAGGGCATATCACCTCCTCTAGTCTAAGTAGGAGACTTATCAAAGCAGTTTCTATATCACAGTATACACGGATCTAGGGAATAGAGATGAGCGAACACTAAAATGTTCGAGGTTCGAAATTCGATTCGAACAGCCGCTCAATGTTCGTGTGTTCGAACGGGTTTCGAACCCCATTATAGTCTATGGGGAACAGATACTCGTTAAGGGGGAAACCCAAATCCGTGTCTGGAGGGTCACCAAGTCCACTATGACACCCCAGGAAATGATGCCAACACCTCTGGAATGACACTGGGACAGCAGGGGAAGCATGTCTGGGGGCATCTAACACACCAAAGACCCTCTATTACCCCAACATCACAGCCTAACAACTACACACTTTACACACTCAATACCACCTCTCTGACAGTAGGAAAACACCTTGAAACATGTGTATTTGGCACTTGCAGTGAGGAGAGCTTGTCACCAGCAGTGAATTTGGCCCTTGTAGTAAGTTGAGGTTGGCACCAACATTTGTTTTGAAAATCAGGGTGGATTGAGCCTCTAACCAGCAGAGTTTGGGCAAATTCATGGTGGAGGGAGCCTCTAAAAACCCCAGTTTGGACCAATTCATGGTGGAGGGAGCCTCTAACCAGCCCAGTTTGGGCAAATTCATGGTGGAGGGAGCCTCTAAAAAACCCAGTTTGGACCAATTCATGGTGGAGGGAGCCTCTAACCAGCCCAGTTTGGGCAAATTCATGGTGGAGGGAGCCTCTAACCAGCCCAGTTTGGACCAATTAATGGTGGAGGGAGCCTCTAACCAGCCCAGTTTGGACCAATTAATGGTGGAGGGAGCCTCTAACCACCCCAGTTTGGACCAATTCATGGTGGAGGGAGCCTCTAACCAGCCCAGTTTGGGCAAATTCATGGTGGAGGGAGCCTCTAACCAGCCCAGTTTGGACCAATTAATGGTGGAGGGAGCCTCTAACCACCCCAGTTTGGACCAATTCATGGTGGAGGGAGCCTCTAAACAGCCAAGTTTGGACCAATTCATGGTGAAGGGAGCCTCTAAAAACCCGTTTGGACCAATTCATGGTGGAGGGAGCCTCTAACCAGCCCAGTTTGGGCAAATTCATGGTGGAGGGAGCCTCTAAACAGCCCAGTTTGGGCAAATTCATGGTGGAGGGAGCCTCTAACCAGCCCAGTTTGGACCAATTAATGGTGGAGGGAGCCTCTAACCACCCCAGTTTGGACCAATTCATGGTGGAGGGAGCCTCTAAACAGCCAAGTTTGGACCAATTCATGGTGAAGGGAGCCTCTAAAAACCCGTTTGGACCAATTCATGGTGGAGGGAGCCTCTAACCAGCCCAGTTTGGGCAAATTCATGGTGGAGGGAGCCTCTAAACAGCCCAGTTTGGGCAAATTCATGGTGGAGGGAGCCTCTAACCAGCCCAGTTTGGACCAATTAATGGTGGAGGGAGCCTCTAACCAGCCCAGTTTGGACCAATTCATGGTGGAGGGAGCCTCTAAACAGCCAAGTTTTGGGAAATTCATGGTGGAGGGAGCCTCTAACCAGCCCAGTTTGGACCAATTCATGGTGGAGGGAGCCTCTAAAAAACCCAGTTTGGACCAATTCATGGTGGAGGGAGCCTCTAAACAGCCCAGTTTGGGCAAATTCATGGTGGAGGGAGCCTCTAACCAGCCCAGTTTGGACCAATTAATGGTGGAGGGAGCCTCTAAACAGCCCAGTTTGGGCAAATTCATGGTGGAGGGAGCCTCTAAACAGCCCAGTTTGGGCAAATTCATGGTGGAGGGAGCCTCTAACCAGCCCAGTTTGGACCAATTAATGGTGGAGGGAGCCTCTAAACAGCCCAGTTTGGGCAAATTCATGGTGGAGGGAGCCTCTAACCAGCCCAGTTTGGGCAAATTCATGGTGGAGGGAGCCTCTAACCAGCCCAGTTTGGACCAATTAATGGTGGAGGGAGCCTCTAACCAGCCCAGTTTGGACCAATTCATGGTGGAGGGAGCCTCTAAACAGCCAAGTTTTGGGAAATTCATGGTGGAGGGAGCCTCTAACCAGCCCAGTTTGGACCAATTCATGGTGGAGGGAGCCTCTAAAAAACCCAGTTTGGACCAATTCATGGTGGAGGGAGCCTCTAAACAGCCCAGTTTGGGCAAATTCATGGTGGAGGGAGCCTCTAACCAGCCCAGTTTGGACCAATTAATGGTGGAGGGAGCCTCTAACCACCCCAGTTTGGACCAATTCATGGTGGAGGGAGCCTCTAAACAGCCCAGTTTGGGCAAATTCATGGTGGAGGGAGCCTCTAACCAGCCCAGTTTGGACCAATTAATGGTGGAGGGAGCCTCTAAACAGCCCAGTTTGGGCAAATTCATGGTGGAGGGAGCCTCTAACCAGCCCAGTTTGGGCAAATTCATGGTGGAGGGAGCCTCTAACCAGCCCAGTTTGGACCAATTAATGGTGGAGGGAGCCTCTAACCAGCCCAGTTTGGACCAATTCATGGTGGAGGGAGCCTCTAAAAAACCCAGTTTGGACCAATTCATGGTGGAGGGAGCCTCTAAACAGCCCAGTTTGGGCAAATTCATGGTGAAGGGAGCCTCTAACCAGCCCAGTTTGGACCAATTAATGGTGGAGGGAGCCTCTAAACAGCCCAGTTTGGGCAAATTCATGGTGGAGGGAGCCTCTAACCAGCCCAGTTTGGACCAATTCATGGTGGAGGGAGCCTCTAACCAGCCCAGTTTGGGCAAATTCATGGTGGAGGGAGCCTCTAACCAGCCCAGTTTGGACCAATTAATGGTGGAGGGAGCCTCTAACCAGCCCAGTTTGGATCAATTCATGGTGGAGGGAGCCTCTAACCAGCCCAGTTTGGACCAATTAATGGTGGAGGGAGCCTCTAAACAGCCAAGTTTTGGGAAATTCATGGTGGAGGGAGCCTCTAACCAGCCCAGTTTGGACCAATTCATGGTGGAGGGAGCCTCTAAACAGCCCAGTTTGGGCAAATTCATGGTGGAGGGAGCCTCTAACCAGCCCAGTTTGGACCAATTAATGGTGGAGGGAGCCTCTAACCAGCCCAGTTTGGACCAATTCATGGTGGAGGGAGCCTCTAAACAGCCCAGTTTGGGCAAATTCATGGTGGAAGGAGCCTCTAACCAGCAGAGTTGTGGGAAAGCAGGGTGGAGGGAGCCTCTAACCAGCAGAGTTGGTGGAAATCAGGGTGGAGGGAGCCTCTAACCAGCAGAGTTGGGGGAAATCATGTTGGAGGGAGCCTAGTATTAGCAGAATTGTGCAACGCTTATGGTGGATGAGTATGAGGATGCGGAGGAATTGGAGAGGTTGAGTACAGACATGGAGTTTCATGTTGGGGTGCTTTACACAGGTGGGCACAAAAATGACGGCTCTACCCAGTGGTGGTTCATTTTTATCAAAGTGAGCCGGTCGGCACTCTCAGCTGACAGACGGGTGCGCTTGTCAGTGATGATGCCACCGGCTGCACTGAACACCCTCTCAGATAGGACGCTGGCGGCAGGACAGGACAGCACCTCCAAGGCATATAGGGCAAGTTCAAGCCACAGGTCCAACTTCGACACCCAATACGTGTAGGGCGCAGAGGGGTCGGAGAGGACAGGGCTATGGTCGGAAAGGTATTCCCGCAACATGCGCCTATACTTCTCACGCCTGGTGACACTAGGACCCTCCGTGGCGGCACTTTGGCGAGGGGGTGCCATCAAGGTGTCCCAGACCTTAGACAGTGTGCCCCTCGTTTGTGTGGACCGGTGAGAACTTGGTTGCCTACTGGAGGAACTGCCCTCCCTGCCGCCACTGTCACATGCTGGAAACATCTCCATCATATTCTGCACCAATTGCCTGTGGCAAGCATTGATGCGATTGGCCCTCCCCTCTACCGGAATAAAAGACGAGATGTTGTTTTTATACCGGGGGTCAAGGATAGCAAAGATCCAGTACTGGTTGTCCTCCATGATTTTGACAATACGCTTGTCGGTTGTAAAGCACCCCAACATGAACTCAGCCATGTCTGCCACAGTGTTAGTTGGCATGACTCCTCTGGCCCCACCGGAAAGTTCAATCTCCATTTCCTCCTCATCCTCCATGTCTACCCATCCGCGCTGCAACAATGGGACGATTCGAAGTTGCCCGGAAGCCTCCTGTATCACCATCACATCATCGGACAACTCTTCTTCCTCCTCCTCCTCCTCCTCCTCCTCCTCCATTAAACGCAGTGAAGCGGACAGATGTGTGGACCTACTCTCCAGCTGTGACGGATCGGATGCTATCCCTAACTCCTCTGTGTGATCTGAGTTATCCCTGATGTCAATCAGGGATTCTCTCAGAACACACAAGAGCGGGATTGTAAGGCTCACCATCGCATCCTCAGAGCTCACCCTCCTTGTGGACTCCTCAAAGACCCGTAGGATGTCACAAAGGTCTCTCATCCATGGCCACTCATGGATGTGAAACTGAGGCAGCTGACTTTGTGGCACCCTAGGGTTTTGTAGCTGGTATTCCATCAAAGGTCTCTGCTGCTCAACCACTCTATTCAACATCTGAAACGTTGAGTTCCAGCGTGTGGGGACGTCGCACAAAAGCCGGTGTTGTGGCACATGCAGGCGTTGCTGGAGAGATTTTAAGCTAGCAGCGGCTACTGTCGACTTGCGAAAGTGGGCGCACATGCGCCGCACTTTCACCAGTAGCTCTGGAACATTGGGGTAGCTCTTTAGGAAACGTTGCACCACTAGGTTGAAGACGTGGGCCAGGCATGGAACATGTTGGAGTCCGGCAAGCTCCAGAGCTGCTACCAGGTTCCGGCCGTTATCACAAACGACCATGCCTGGGCCCAGGTGCAGCGGCTCAAACCATATTGCCGTCTCATCGAGGAGGGCATCCCTCACCTCGGAGGCAGTGTGCTGTCTGTCCCCCAAGCTGATCAGCTTCAGCACAGCCTGCTGACGTCTACCAACGCCAGTGCTGCAACGTTTCCAACTCGTAGCTGGGGTCAATCTAACAGCGGAGGAGGAGGCGGTGGCGGAGGAGGAGGCGGTGGCGGAGGAGGAGGCGGTAGAGGAGGAGGAGGAGGGGGGTGTTCTTCTCGTGTCCCTGCCAGGAATGTTAGGCGGGGAGACGAGGTACACCGGGCCAGTTTGGGAAGCAGTCCCAGCCTCAACTACATTCACCCAGTGTGCCGTCAGTGAAATGTAGCGTCCCTGTCCGCATGCACTTGTCCACGCGTCGGTGGTCAAGTGGACCTTTGTGCAAAGCGCGGAACTAAGGGCCCGCCTGATGTTGAGTGACACGTGCTGGTGCAAGGCGGGGACGGCACACCGGGAGAAGTAGTGATGGCTAGGGACGGCATAGCGAGGTGCCGCAGTTGCCATCAGGTCCAGGAAGGCGGGAGTTTCAACAAGCCGGAACGCCAACATCTCCTGGGCCAGCAGTTTAGCGATGTTGGCGTTCAAGGCTTGCGCGTGTGGGTGGTTAGCAGTGTATTTCTGCCGCCGCTCCAATGTCTGAGAGATGGTGGGTTGTTGTAAAGAAACGCCTGATGGTGCCTTTGATGGTGCAGGAGAAGGAGATAAGACAGGACCAGGGGAGGATGAGGTAGAAGTCAACAAAGTGGCGGAGGCAGATGAAGTGGTGTCCTGGCTCGTCCTCTGGAGTGCATCGCCAGCACAGTCAGCAGTGGCAGTGGCAGAGGCAGAGGCAGAGGCAGTGGCAGTGGCGTGAACGGCAGGCGGCCTTTGTCCTGCCGTTGCTGCCTGCCACTGATTCCAGTGCTTGGATTCCAAATGACGGCGCATTGAAGTGGTGGACAGGTTGCTCTTCTCAGAGCCCCTAATCAATTTCGAGAGGCAAATTGTGCAGACAACACTATATCTGTCCTCGGCGCATTCCTTGAAAAAACTCCACACCTTCGAGAAACGTGCCCTCGAGGTGGGAGTTTTTCGGGGCTGGGTACGAACTGGAACATCTTGGGAGATTCCGGGTGTGGCCTGGCTTCGCCTAAGCTGCTGACCTCTGCCTCTGCCTCTAGCTACCCTTTTTGGTGCTGCACCTGCCTCAACATCCACACTACTTTCCCCGCTTGACATCCCCCCTGTCCAGGTCGGGTCAGTGTCCTCATCATCCACCACTTCCTCTTCCAACTCCTGTCTCATCTCCTCCTCCCGCACAATGCGCCAGTCAACTGGATGCCCTGACGGCAACTGCGTCACATCATCGTCGATGAGGGTGGGTTGCTGGTCATCCACCACCAAATCGAACGGAGATGGAGGAGACTCTAGTGTTTGAGCATCTGGACACAGATGCTCCTCTGTTAGGTTCGTGGAATCGTGACGTGGAGAGGCAGGTTGAGGGACAATGAAAGGAGCGGAGAACAGCTCTGGGGAGCAGGGACAGTTTGGGTTATTGTTCTGTAAAGCTTCGGAATTTTGGGAGGAAGGAAGACAAGACTGTTGGGTAATAGGAGGAGAGGAGGCAGAGTCTGACTGGCTGCTGGACAATGTGCTGTAAGCGTTCTCTGACAGCCATTGCAAGACCTGTTCCTGGTTCTCGGGCCTACTAAGGTTTGTACCCTGCAGTTTAGTTAATGTGGCAAGCAACCCTGGCACTGTGGAGTGGCGCAATGCTTGCTGCCCCACAGGAGTAGGCACGGGACGCCCTGTGGCTTCACTGCTACCTTGCTCCCCAGAACCATTCCCCCGACCTCGCCCACGGCCTCGTCCACGTCCCTTTCCGGGAGCCTTGCGCATTTTGAATTCCTAGTTAGAAATTGGCACTGTATACCAGTAGTAAAAATTGTGGGTGCACGTAACCCCAATATATTCTTTGAATTCCCAGTCAGACACTGGCACTATATGGCAGTAGCAAGAAATGAGGGTATTTGTATTCCCAATATATTCTTTGAATTCCCAGTCAGACAATGGCACTGTATACCAGTAGTAAAAATTGTGGGTGCACGTAACCCCAATATATTCTTTGAATTACCAGTCAGAAACTGGCACTATATGGCAGTAGCAAGAAATGAGGGTATTTATAACCCCAATATATTCTTTGAATTCCCAGTCAGACAATGGCACTGTATACCAGTAGTAAAAATTGTGGGTGCACGTAACCCCAATATATTCTTTGAATTCCCAGTCAGACACTGGCACTATATGGCAGTAGCAAGAAATGAGGGTATTTGTATTCCCAATATATTCTTTGAATTCCCAGTCAGACAATGGCACTGTATACCAGTAGTAAAAATTGTGGGTGCACGTAACCCCAATATATTCTTTGAATTCCCAGTCAGACACTGGCACTATATGGCAGTAGCAAGAAATGAGGGTATTTGTATTCCCAATATATTCTTTGAATTCCCAGTCAGACAATGGCACTGTATACCAGTAGTAAAAATTGTGGGTGCACGTAACCCCAATATATTCTTTGAATTCCCAGTCAGACACTGGCACTATATGGCAGTAGCAAGAAATGAGGGTATTTGTATTCCCAATATATTCTTTGAATTCCCAGTCAGACAATGGCACTGTATACCAGTAGTAAAAATTGTGGGTGCACGTAACCCCAATATATTCTTTGAATTACCAGTCAGAAACTGGCACTATATGGCAGTAGCAAGAAATGAGGGTATTTGTATTCCCAATATACTCTTTGAATTCCCAGTCAGACAATGGCACTGTATACCAGTAGTAAAAATTGTGGGTGCACGTAACCCCAATATATTCTTTGAATTACCAGTCAGAAACTGGCACTATATGGCAGTAGCAAGAAATGAGGGTATTTGTATTCCCAATATACTCTTTGAATTCCCAGTCAGACAATGGCACTGTATACCAGTAGTAAAAATTGTGGGTGCACGTAACCCCAATATATTCTTTGAATTACCAGTCAGAAACTGGCACTATATGGCAGTAGCAAGAAATGAGGGTATTTATAACCCCAATATATTCTTTGAATTCCCAGTCAGACAATGGCACTGTATACCAGTAGTAAAAATTGTGGGTGCACGTAACCCCAATATATTCTTTGAATTCCCAGTTAGACACTGGCACTATATGGCAGTAGCAAGAAATGAGGGTATTTGTATTCCCAATATATTCTTTGAATTCCCAGTCAGACACTGGCACTATATGGCAGTAGCAAGAAATGAGGGTATTTGTATTCCCAATATATTCTTTGAATTCCCAGTCAGACAATGGCACTGTATACCAGTAGTAAAAATTGTGGGTGCACGTAACCCCAATATATTCTTTGAATTCCCAGTCAGACACTGGCACTATATGGCAGTAGCAAGAAATGAGGGTATTTGTATTCCCAATATATTCTTTGAATTCCCAGTCAGACAATGGCACTGTATACCAGTAGTAAAAATTGTGGGTGCACGTAACCCCAATATATTCTTTGAATTCCCAGTCAGACACTGGCACTATATGGCAGTAGCAAGAAATGAGGGTATTTGTATTCCCAATATATTCTTTGAATTCCCAGTCAGACAATGGCACTGTATACCAGTAGTAAAAATTGTGGGTGCACGTAACCCCAATATATTCTTTGAATTCCCAGTCAGACACTGGCACTATATGGCAGTAGCAAGAAATGAGGGTATTTGTATTCCCAATATATTCTTTGAATTCCCAGTCAGACAATGGCACTGTATACCAGTAGTAAAAATTGTGGGTGCACGTAACCCCAATATATTCTTTGAATTACCAGTCAGAAACTGGCACTATATGGCAGTAGCAAGAAATGAGGGTATTTGTATTCCCAATATACTCTTTGAATTCCCAGTCAGACAATGGCACTGTATACCAGTAGTAAAAATTGTGGGTGCACGTAACCCCAATATATTCTTTGAATTACCAGTCAGAAACTGGCACTATATGGCAGTAGCAAGAAATGAGGGTATTTGTATTCCCAATATATTCTTTGAATTCCCAGTCAGACAATGGCACTGTATACCAGTAGTAAAAATTGTGGGTGTATATAGCCCCAATTCTATTGCTAGGGGACTTGCAGGGTATTTCTGGGGTGAAGGTGGGGGGGCACACCGTTGGAACGGGTATCGGGGTATATATCGGGTATACGGGAATACACTGACAGTGTATTCCATTCAGGATCCTGGGAAAGCTGGGTTGCGGCGATTGAGCCCGTCAGTGCCACGTTACACTGACAAGCTTCTCCCTGGAATTTAGCTCTTACAAGAGCTGTTGGTTGTCTTCTCCTTCCTATCCTAGCCTGTCCCTGCCTACCCAGAATCTAAGCCCTAGCTAGCTGGACGGAAACCTCCGTCCTCGGTGAATTGCAAGCTCAGAATGACGCGAAGCTGGGCGTCGCTGTTCTTTTAAATTAGAGGTCACATGTTTTCGGCAGCCAATGGGTTTTGCCTACTTTTTTCAACGTCACCGGTGTCGTAGTTCCTGTCCCACCTACCCTGCGCTGTTATTGGAGCAAAAAAGGCGCCAGGGAAGGTGGGAGGGGAATCGAGTAATGGCGCACTTTACCACGCGGTGTTCGATTCGATTCGAACATGCCGAACAGCCTAATATCCGATCGAACATGAGTTCGATAGAACACTGTTCGCTCATCTCTACTAGGGAACTCACAGAAGCAATTTCCTATGCAGATAAGAGGTATACACAGCAGCAATTCCTGATTTCCCCGATGTTTCAGTCATCAGATCATCAGGATATAAGACAAACTGCAGAGTCTGTAGCCAACCAGTCAAAGTGGCAGTGGCACCAGAGACTTGGAAAGTCTGGGTATATAAAGGTCTGTCCACACCTCTTGAGCCCAGCCTTCCTCTTTTGCTGGGTTAATCATACCAGGGCAAACACCAGCTGTCAGATCTCTCCATGGAGATCAGAAAGTTTGTCTCCTCAGCACTTCTAAACAATGCCCTTACAACAATACAGTATCAGCTGTAGCTCAGCAGTATCAGCAATCTTTGAATTCACTACCAGTGCTCCTCTGAGCCCTCATATGCTGGTTCCCTTGGTGCCCACACCATGGGTAGTGGAAAGAGGCACCATTGTCCTCATACTATACCACTGGCACCTATGTATTCCACCAACTAGTGGCCCCAATGCTCTCAGCATTTGTGACCAGTCTCTCACCATTTTGTCCAGTTTCTCCATAAACTGTGACAACCAACTCACCCACTGGGGCTCCATTTCCTCTTATATAGGTGATAATGGTGGCTCATACCAAATCTCTGTGACTCTCTGCAGCAAGCTTGAGGTCTGCGAAGGGACAGGCTCTGAATTCCATTGCTCACTCAGAGATGCAGCTACTTAGTAGTATCAAAATATAGTTATTGGTTTTGCAGAACACAACAATGCCATAACCTCAACTATCTGTATAGACAACAAAAGTGTCTTACAAGTTCACAATAATTTCACACAAAAGTCTTGAGAACCTTACTCCTATGTTACTGCAATGATTTTCTGGAAGATTCCAGTCTTGATGCCCATCTGTTTTTGTCTGCACTAAGTCTCACATCTCTTTTTCTTCTTCTTTGCTATATAAATGGGAGTCTGACAGTAGCTTTGACTCTTCAAACTTCTGAAAATGCTAACATATATAGTATTAGGAGTAGGGAAAGCAGTTAACAATACCTATGGTGATAATCATCCAGGTTGCATAATCCAAGATTGCAAGTTTTAGTCTTCCTCGCACTGTGTCTGCAAGTATTGGGGGGCTCTCTGTGTTGAACATTCCCCAAATACTCCTATTTGTGCTGAGTGATCTAATTGCATACCTCAACCATTATTCAGAGCAGAGTGGGCAGACTGGATAGCATCTGGTGCAGAGAGCCCAAGATCCTGTACATGATAAGAATCGCTGGGATTAAAACTTGGATTCCTGGGCCACGAACCTGCATGACCATCATTGTAGATAGAACAAGGGGGCATCAGCACTAAGAAAGCAATCTAACATGATTGATCCAATATAATCTGACTCATTTGGAAAAATCCAACAGGCCACTTTTCACAGGCCACACTTTTCATCTTGTAGCAAAATCCAAAAGTAAGAAAAAGAGGGGCACTCACTAAAAATGTAGCAAAAAAAGTTCTTTATTCCAACTCACAATGAAGGTACAGCAGAGGGAGAAGATCAGGTCAGCAAAAATGATGGCTGTTTTTGCAGAATTGGTGCTTCCTCAGGCTTTACTCAGGTGGTTTAAGAAGCTGCTGTGGTCACTTATATAGGTATTTGTAGGGCTCACCTGTGTATGATGGATGTGGGATGCAAGAAAGCAGCAAACCAAGAGCGACTACTGGCCATAATGCACCCTCTCCCTGCCTATCCCAATAGGTGAGCCTATTGACATATACATTTTATAGATAAAATTAATTTTGATATTTCTTTAGGTGGGTGCAGGGCCCAGTCTATGTTACTGATCTGCAAAAAATTGCTGAAGATTCACTCATCCATTCTGAATCTATAGAGCAGAATAGAAATACTTTATCCTGATCCAATGAATAAGACTAAGTGGTTGAGACATTACTTCATATACAATAGTGTTTCCACTCAAATAAGTTCTACTTCTTTCCCGTATTATGTAATCATATCCATGCGGAGTGACAAGACATGGAAGAAGGAGATAAGGAAATATACTACTTTCAAGCTTTGGAGTGCTCCTGGATTTATTTACAATGTTCTAATATAAATTTAGCAGGAATCATTAAATTACTTAAAGGGACACTAAACCTCAAGAACATTAAATAAATATATACATGTATTCATACATATATGCAAATGCTCCCTACAGATGTGCTTGCAGGACTTCAGCAAATAAGATGCCTTTCTTACCAGCCTGCTCCATCTTCTGCTGCCAGAGATATGCAATAGATGAGAGTATATAAACTCTCAATAGAAGCCAGGAGATGACCCTAGCAGTCATGTGATGGCTGAGACCAATCAGCAGCCTCAGTGACCTCAGGAGGGGATTTGCTCATCTCTAGTAGTGACGTCTCCTGATTGCTTCTTCAGGCCAATGATCAGCTCAGTGGTCACGTGACTGCTGAAGCCAATTGGTGGCCTTAGCAGTCTCAGAAAAGGAACCGAGGGCATCACAGGTAGTGACATTTCCACATCCCTTCTTGAGGCCACCAGAAGACTACAACAGAGCTGCAAGACTAGACCACATGGGGAGACACCTAACCCGGCCTAATTAATAAATAAAATTTTTGGCTGGACAACCCCTTTAATTTCCTTCATCTTCCTTGTGTAGTAAATAAGTATAAGCTATCACCTGGCTGCAATAGAGGGGAGTAGTCTGATCTAACTCCACCCTGAAAAAACTCTGAGAAGTCACCATTACCTCTTATCACATCTTCACTTTTCAAATGAACCTACCAAAGCTAAAATACATTGTTTTTTCCTGATTATCAGCCGCTTTAAAGCCCAAAGGGCCTAATGTATGTGGAATTTCTCCTTTTTTTTATGTTCTCCTGTTTGTTTTTTTTAACATTCTCAAAATGCTTGAAAATTTTAATTTTATGCACTTTCTATAAATCAATCACAAATTGAGCCACATCAAATGGTTCTGGTAGACAATAATTTAACCCTTTAAACAAGGGTGAAATACAGTCATTATTGAGTACTAGCGAAGCTAAGATTTATCATATTCGAGAAACCAAGATCATTGTCCTTCCTCATTTCCCCTTAATGTTGCTTTCTCGGCCTTCCATATTTGCTTATTTGTTTCACTTTTATTCTAATCATCAGAAAGACTAGATTCTAGAGTCAATTGTCCAACAGTTCATATTAAATGGTTATGGTTTCCTTTTACTTAAGCTCCTCTCGTTCAGTGAGAAAATGTGACCCATACCGTAATCCTGTAATCCTGCTCATCATGTTAGAAATTTTCTCCCTTGTGATCTTTAACCTGAGAGTGTATAGGAACGTAACATTGTTAAAGTTTTATCAAAAAGGATGCAAACTGTATTTCCATTAACTGTGGCTCAGGAGGCTGAGGGAACATTTCTTAGGGCCCATTTCAACTCTGTAGCAGTATCAGCCATCTTCTTTGGAGTGGCCTGCTGGGGAGTAGCATACAGCCAGGAATAGAAATAGACTTGACAGGCTGATTAGAAAGGCCAGCTCTGTCCTGGGGAACCCCCTGGACCCAGTACAGGTGGTGAGTGACAGAAGGAAATTGTCCGTGGTGAGCTCCATGCTGGAGAATAACTCCCATCCCATGCATGAGACCGTGACATCAGGCTAAGTGAAGATCATTCTGCACAGAGAACTAAATGATCCTGAAATCTTTCTATTTTTTAGTTGCTATGAATACTAGTATCTTTTTCTATTTGCTGTGAGCTTGTATGTGTTCTTTCTTGTACTATTACTGTATTACCCATGCTTCTGTAACATACTGAATTTCCCCATGGAAGGACTATTAAAGGATTATCTTATCCTAAATTTAGTTTTAGCCTTATACAAGTCTACAGTCACATTCTCATACTCTTCTTTCTCAGCATTAAATGCATAACTTTTGTGAGAGATCCAAATGCAGTTGCATGTGTTCATTCAAAAATTCTATATCTTCCTGAAACTGAAAGACTTCCTTAAAAACTTGTAAACCATGTGGTTCTTATCTATCGTCTAGTAACATTACTTTATGCTCCAAACTCAGCGCTCAGCACCTGCAACTGATCTTGTAAATCATATTGTTCCAAAAAAAGCATCTACAAATCTACGTGCATTCAGATCTACTTTGGTGGCTACATCAATCCCCTTACTGTCCATTTCCACATCCATATTGAAGCAGGGGTTATTCAGGCGTGCTCAGACTTAAAAACAAGCCGTCAAATTCCAAAGACCACAAAAAAGTAGTGAAGTCAGCAAGTTATCTGTTCTTTCGCAGATATATATATATATATATATATATATATATATATATATATATATATATATAAAAACATGTAGCCACTTCTTCCCTTAAGTCAGTCATGACAGGAATAAGAAGCTGAAGATTTATAGAGCATGGACAAAATGGGAACAATAGTGATTGAAGTGGTTTTTATTTTGCTGGTTTAGAAATAGTTAATCCCCATATTAATAAGGAGGAGATCATCATGAGTTGTTAAGAAGGGGGCTATATGGATTCTATTTAATGAGCTGTAATATATTGTGTACATGTATAATCTTGACTATTGCATACTGTGTGTACCTTAGTGATATTTCTTATGACACTTTTCCTATTAGCCATCTTTCATAGAACACTGAATAGCAAATTTTACTAACTATGCTACAATATGTAGGATATGTCACTAAGTAGATTTTTCTGGATTGGGGTATGAGACTGAAAGTCTTTTCTAGTTCCTATAGGAATGAGTCAGGGCAGAGAGTAATGATCCTGAGCTTGAATCCTTGACAGTTTGGAGACCTTACGCAGAATTGGGCTAACTGGAATAGCCATCGTCAGGAGAAATTAAGGTTGTCCTGACCTAGTCTATATATCACAGACAATGACAAACATTTGCAACATCACATAGAGACTCAAAGTGAAGTGAATGTTGTGGGATCCTGTTCAAGTATTAAAGAAAAACGTTGGTCAGCTCATCTGAAAGAGTACACTACATTCAGCCTCTGATAAGATAAGATAAGATAATCCTTTAATAGTCCCACCTTGGGGAAATTTCAGCGTGTTACAGCAGCATAGTAATACAGATACAGGATAATACAGAGTAATATGTTACAGACGTAGACACAGATAAGCTGAGAAGAGAAGATATACTAGGAGTCCATGGCAGCTAAGGAAAAACAGAAGAGAAAGAGGAAGACCTCATGGTCATCCTCATAATCATTAGTTCTCTGTGCGGAGAGCTCTTCGTTTGGTCTGATGTAGATTATACAGCCTGGTCGCGGTTGGAAGGAAGGACCTGCGATAGCGCTCCTTCTCACACATGGGGTGAAGCAGACGGTCGCTTACAGTGCTGCCAAGTCCCATCAGGGTCCCATACATGGGGTGGGATTTGTTCCCCCGCATGGAGGTCACCACAGACAGTATCCTTCTGTCACCCACCACCTGTACTGGGTCCAAGGGGCTCCCCAGGACAGAGCTGGCCCTCCTGATCAGCCTGTCAAGTCTATTTCTGTCCCTGGTTGATATACTGCTTCCCCAGCAGGCCACACCGAAAAAGATGGATGAGGCAACCACAGAGTTGAAGAAGGCCCTAAGAAGTGTCCCCTGGACTCCGAAGGCCCTCAGCCTCCTGAGCAGGTAGAGTCTGCTGTGGCCCTTTCTGTGCAGCGCCTCCAGGTGATCAGCCCAGTCTAGTTTATTATTGAGGAGCACGCCCAGGTACTTATAGGTCCTGACTATCTCAATACATGTTCCTTGGATCTCCACCGGGGTCGGAGCACCTCTCCGTTTACTAAAGTCCACCACCATCTCCTTGGTCTTCCCAGCATTAATCCTGAGCTGGTTCTGCTGGCACCATTCAACAAAATCCCGGTTTAAGTCTCTGTATTCCCTATCATCGCCATCAGTGATAAGGCCGACTATAGCAGAGTCATCGGAGTACTTCTGTAAGTAACAGCTGGATGAGTTGTGCCTGAAGTCAGCAGTGTACAGTGTGAAGAGGAATGGGGCAAGAACTGTACCTTGAGGTGCCCCCGTACTACAGATCACAGTGTCAGACACACAGTCCTGGGCTCTCACATACTGAGGGCGGTTTGTCAGGTAGTCTAGGATCCAGTTGGACAGGTGATGGTCCACACCACCAAGGTTCAGCTTCTCCCTCAGTAGCCCTGGCTGAATGGTGTTGAACGCACTGGAGAAATCAAAGAACATTATTCTCACAGTGTTCCCGGGTTTCTCCAGGTGAGAGAGAGCTCTGTGAAGAAGGTGGATGATGGCGTCATCTATCCCAATGCCTGGCCGGTAGGCAAACTGGAGGGGGTCCAGAGCGGAGCTCACTAGGGGGCGTAGGTGGCGTAGGGGGCGTAGGATACACAGTACAACCACAGCAGTGATCCAGTACTTTGTTTAAATGACATAACTTTATTAATAAACCATAACGCATTTCAGACCTACTTTTTTTAGTCATAAGTTATGTGCTGGATCACTGGTGTGTAATGGAGTCTCTGTCAGTTCTTCAAAGTGCAGTTAATTGCTGAGCCCTAATAATATATGATAGAATAGTGCCTGACAGTAGAACAAGTATACTTCTGGCTTGTGTTGAGCCCACTCAATAAACATCATAGAAACCAGGAATTGGAGGGAAGAGTATAAAGAAGTGCAGATGAAACATTGAAATGGAAAAAACCCTTCAACTTTCAATGAGCTTATTGTGAGTTCAAAACATGTTATAGCATGTTGTTTGTTTGACGTTAAATATTGCTATGTATGTATATATGTATGTATGTATGTATGTATTATATGTATTATGTGTAAGAGAAGCAATACTAAGGAAGCTAAAGCTTTTTCATGGGCTTATAGAACATTAAACATTTTTATGTGTAGTATGTAACACTCATAGAAATGGTGAGAGCGCGTCTTTCTGTTCAGCTACACAGTATACTTACTCGTACCTAGACAAGCAGTGAGCAATTCTATCACTGCTCCTGGCAGTAAGTGTCAAGTGAGCAGACACACATGAAGAGAGTGATAAATTCATTATGAAACTGGAGCATCTCTGAGCTGTCCCCATCCTTCTGCTGATCTCTCGCTGTGTCTCAGTAGGTATAGTATATTTTTGAATAATATATTCTGCAACCCTGCAATGGCTAGAACCTGCAACACAGTTAGATCACTGCCTCCTACCTGCCTGTCTGTACCTCTCTGTTCACTGAATAATAGCCTGTGACTCTATGTCTGACTTAAAGCCAGTATATTAGTCTTCAAGTCAGTCCCTGAATACAGAGAGACCCAGCCAGCCAGGCAGCAAGAACATTTTACCTCATCACTAGATCATCTGGTCACTCAGTACAGGATGTTGTTGGTTGGCCAGACAAGTCATATGATCTTTCAACCCTCCAATTGGTCATTTTAATTCTAACGATATATCAAATGTGATCTCCAGACGGTGATGGGAAACAGCATAAATTTTCCCGCTATTAGATTTCTATAGGGTATTTCACCGTTTGCAACACATAGAATGAGAGCTGCAGTAAAATATGTTACAGATCTGCAAACAGTTGATGCAAATTTTGTTGCAGATCTTCCACTTTGGAGCATTATGCTCCAGATTTCATCCATATGGACATACCCATAGAAAAAAAATTAGGGAGGGGGGAAGTAGTAGTCACTTTGCTATGTGCCCCTCTGATTTCTATATATGCCTGTGAGCAACACTTTATTCTTTAAAGCATCTTTGCACATATTTTTTTGCACAAGTGCATATATGGTGAAATGTACTATACAGTTGTCACCACCCTTAAGTGATCTCTAATTTGGTCACATTCTCATGAAACCAATTCAGCACAATGGGTCGAGGGCGGTAATTATTAAATTCCTTACATCATTTTGTGGCACAAAATGGTTACACAGATTTTGAGCTGACCTCACCACTTTTCCAGGGTGACATTTACGTGAGGCCAGGGGTGGGTATAAATGATGGTAGGAGTCTAAATTGGTGTAAATTATAATAGATTTACATGTAAGAGCAAATACTAAGGGCAAATGCCTAATCCATTATGAATTAAGAGCATCTTCTACTGGTGTAGGAACATCGCGGACAGTGTAAAATATGCCGGTCTCATTGAATCGACCCCAATATGTTGACTTACTGACAAAATTCTGTAAACTCCGCAATGCACATCTTTCTGACTGACCCCACATAAAAACTTATAGGAGTTAAGTAATTACAAGGTGATTTTCTATCAGTAGATCATATTGTTTTCAGAAAACACATATCTGACCAAGTCTGGCCAAGAGAAAAGGTATGGAAGGGCACATTTGTATATTGCAGCGATTACTGCTTTTACTCTGCCTTCATGAAGCAGATAAGTATTAAGTCACAGGTTTAAAAATTCATAGCAAATTAGCTTAATATATTCTAAAGATAATAAATGTTCACACACTGAATCATTAACCACAAAAAAAAAAAAAATGGCTTCACATCTTTAGGAGCTAGACAATAACAAATTCTGCTTTGAATTTTAATATAGCATTAATTGTGGGAGAGCTAGAGAAAATTGAAAACCTTACATTGGGATTATAATTCCTTCGCAATTTTCTGTAATGTATTATAAGTCTTTTCATGCAAGTGTTTTAATATACTGAGCATAATAAGGTGTTTGCTATAGGATTACTTTGGTAATAATGCTTGCATTAAAAGGATTTTCAATGAAATAACACTGCATAACCACTCATAAATGTTCAAGTCTAAGTCTTAAAACTTACATAATGTATTTCCACTTAATCACTGTTGGCGGACTAACATAGTAATATTAATATAAAAAAATATATAGAACAGCATGTCATAATTTATTCTGGGCATTATTTCTGTTTAATGAAGTGATGGAATACTGTTAGTAAATGCAGTCACCAATCCTAAGAATGAAGGGGCTACAGAATTGACTTAGCATTGAGCCACCTTTAAAGTTGTCCATGCACTAATGGATCTGTCAATTAATAGATCTGTGCCATGTCTTGTATGACCCAAAGATAGCGCACATCTTAATGTGTGAATATGGTTGAGCCAATCTTGAAATTTCAGGATCATTTCTAAAATCCGATTTCCGATCATTTTCCATTTGAACTTGATCCTGATGCAAGTTAAAGGGATTTTTTTTAATAATCGAAGATCGGATTTTAAAAACGATCCTATTCACTACACAGCATGAAGTCCAAAATTAATTTCAATTTTTGGACTCCACGCTGTGTAGTGATTTAAAAAAAAATCCCCCGGCTTCTTAGCCCCCCTGGTGTCTACTTACCTGCACAGATCCACTGCTGGTGCCACTCCCCATTCTTCTCGGTCTGGTCCTCTCTCATTGACATGCCTTCAGAGTGCCGTGCGCTTCCCCACCTCCCTAGGATAGTGTTAGAGATTATGGGAGTAGGCGGGGTGAGTGCATTACTCAATCGCCAATCGGAATCCGAACATTTCCGATACCGATCGTTCAACCCTATGTGTGATCCATCGGTGGATTGAAACAAACTGCACTAGGGATCACCTATATCTTTTTGTTCCATCTTTAAAGCATAACATATATGTAAATATTTAAATATGTAATATTGTATGATCTATATATATACATGACCAGATGCACAGTGGTGTACATATGTAGTGTAGAAGCCACTCTACAGGATACTGTCATTAGTTTGATACTGATTTTCCTGCTGACAGACTCCCTTTAGACCCCTATTCATAACAGTAGGGGAGGTGTAAAAAATAAAAATCCACTTCTACTTACCTGCATCCTCCCTTCAATTCCTGTCCTCCTCTGCTCCTATGTATACATACAAAGAGACTGCAGCTATGATGGGACTAATGCAGCCATTCAGTGCTGTGAGTTGTATACTGTGATGATAGACTGCAGCAATCCTATGGACATCACCACTGCAGCATCTCTGTATATTAACAATACAAAGGTGGGGACCCAATGGTTATGCCCCCAGTAAACCTTCAGATATCATCTATCCTGTTTCACAAATGTTGTTAATTTTAAATTTGTAGTTTTGCATTATTATAGCTAGTAGTAGGCATAGGAGTAGTAGCAGTAGTAGTATGACATCATAAAAATCAGATAGTGAGTGAGACAATTCATAAATAAAGGGATATTTCCATCATAAAATATAGAATATGAGGACAAAATTGTTACATTAATATATATATATATATATATATATATATATATATATATATATATATATATATTTAATATCATTTAGTATTCTAAATTTCAGGGCCATAGATTTTATCTTGCAAAGCCACATTCTGTTTGCATATGCTTCCTTCTCCTGGGTCTCAAGTTCTGTACTACAACTACAAAAACATTCTTAGGTTAATTGGCTTCCTATGATATTGACCCTAGATAATCTATTCTGGAGGGAGGAAAATTTGATTTTAAGCCTCACAATCAGAGTCATTCAAATACATTGGTGTTATTCACCAAGTACAGGGTGAATAAAAATTAAATGCATGCAACTTCCCATGAAATTAGATTAAATTATATATATAATAACTATTGTTTCACAAATGTTTAACATGATTTTAAAAGGCAGAACACTTACAGTGAAAAACACTACGCAACCTGGATATGGAAGTAGAATCTAAATCTGCTATTGCTGATACAGTCAACCAGGTCTAGCTCCTGTACCCTTTCCTAGCACCTATACAAATTAAGCAAATTCATTGCCATTTAAAACAAAAATCACAATTCTGAAATTCATCTGAATGGTGAAATTGCTGTTAGCCCTGAGTCAGGGTCTAAGGTGTTTCATGTAGCTTTGTCCTGCTGTAGAAAAGTTGAATTAACAGTTTCTTCTCTGTAGTCAATAGTTGGTGAGTAGGATCAAAAACCTGATTAAACCCACTTCTACATGATAGAACTTTTGACTTTCTTCAAGCAAAATATGTAAATCAAGATTAAAATTGAAAATTGCCCTTAAGCTTAAAAAATTTAGATTTTTATGTGGGGCAAAAATTCATCAGTCCTAACCTGTACCCATGTCTATGTGCTGTCACTGCTGAACATTGCAGAGCTCATAATACCTATATACATGCCAGGACTGTGATGTCCTGAAAGCTGCATAAACTGCTGGTTCTGAATCTTTACTGCGAATAGCGATAGTATTTGAACGAGTACGAGTATTTTGAATACCATAGTATTCGTTCGAATATCTACTCGATCGTCTCTAATTAATATTAATAAACCAGAAAACTCAAAAGGTTTATACCCTCCAACAGTGACTTAATACATGTGCTAAGTGACCGCATTTGTAGACTGTAGGCAGTGCAATAGTAATGTCTGTATAGTCCAGCAAGATAAAGAACAACCATAGAGAGGTAGGGAAATGGACTCACCAATTTTAATACCTTGGGCTATAAACTGTTCTTTGGTGGCAGACCAGACAATAAAAATGTGAATATGGAAAAATAATATTTGTATAGGCCCATTTTTCTGGTACTCTATACAAATAAACTGTCCAGCTCACCCACTTGTCATATTCATATGTTCTCCTTATCTGAGATGCACAGACACCGATGGACTTGAATCGGTCAAAGAAACTTGATATACATGGATGAATCCAGCACTCTCCAGACCAGGAATGAATAAAATCTTCAAACTTTATTTCTTCACTGTATAAAAATTAAATCCAAATTCATGAAGATGTTGCAACGGCAGACTCATCACATCACTGATGGATATTACTACGCGTTTAGGACCATCGTTCCTTCCTCATGGCATGAGGCATTTTTCTGGTATTCCCATAGTGGTACCATAAATGTGGGCATACCATTTCCATTGCACATGAAAGTATTAATGGACCAAACAAAGGACTCCTCTGACATTTGACATATGTAGTAATACTACCATGGAGGCCCGGTCTTTAAAGATAGTGACCACTCTGCTTCAGAGCATTGCACAGTGGAGACCCATGACTAATTCTTACAATCAGAATTCTTTCTAATAGCATGTATTGCTTTTTTATGATACCCCCCTGGGGGCCAGTCCTGACTGGCTCTCTTCCTTCCATAGTGCATGATGGCTCCCATGGCAAGATCGAGGGAGTCCTCCTGTTCCTTTGACAGATAGCCTAATGAAGGCTTCTAGTCCTCATCTCATCGTGCCTAGTCAGTGGCCTTAACAGTCACTGGAAAGCAATGTAAGTGAGTAAGGTTCCTTTCCAGCCAACGCTACAAACAACAATTAGTTTTGGCAGTCTTAAGGAGCATAGGTCTTACACCTGCAAAGGCACAGTGGGAGACCGAACAGACAGAATCAGTGGACAAAGTGTTGGAGACAGGTGAGTATGATTTCTTTTTAATTTTTTTTAATTTTTTTTAAACCTCTCCTGGTCTGCTGCATTTGTTCTGGGCAACTCCTTTAATTAGTAATACCCAGTTTTTAAATATCTAAGAGGAATATATACATACAAAGAAAACATGCTTCAGATTGTTATTTCTCAAGTAATATTTAGTATTTACTAAAACATATATATTAGCTTTTACCCTGATACTATATGTTTTTGTTTTGTTTTTTGTTTTTTTGCAATTTTGTGTTGCAGACGTGTGCCACCAACCTTAAATGAATAGTACATACAGTAATAGTATATTACCATACTGGATTTCTCAATTAGGAATAGGAAACTAAGGCTGCATTGTTCACAGACATACCAAGTTCAAGGATTGAAGATTGGAGGAAAAAAAAAATCCAACATCTAGTTAATCTGTTAAAACGTGAATATAGGTTTTCAAAGCAGAAATTCATTCAAGTAATAACATGAACACACACACACACAATGATTATTGTGAGGAAAAAGCCTCATTGTCACACTATTGGTCATGATAGAAGTAAAACCTTATCCTGGTGACTCATAAAATACAACCAATAACACAAAAGGCAGTGATAACATTGTCAACAAAGATGGCATTCTCCTTAACTGTCAGTCTGAGCTTTTCAATTCCCAGGCAGCTGTGGCCCTTTAAAATTAGCTCTTAAACTTTTCGGTTATAATGGTATTTTTTATTATTAGTGCATGCTTAGGAAACTAAGCTTTATGTTGTACCTTAAAGAGGTTGTCCTGAATAAAATTTTATTTAATAATTAGGTCGGAAGATGTGAAAAAAATAAAATAAAATCATAATCACCTGTTCCTGGTGCTCCAGTGCCTCGCCGCACAGTCAGGTCCTGCAGCTCCGTTGTATACATCCAACAGAAGTATCCGACCCACATGACCACTGACGCCAATCAGTGCCCTCAAGAACGGAATGGGGGCATCTGTCCCCACTTCCCTTCCCGAGGTCACTGATTGGATTCAGTAGTCAAGTAACTGCTAAGGATAATTAGTGGCCTCAGCCACTAATCAGAAGGGATCTGGAAATTCACAGCCAGTGAGAAACTCATCAGCAAGAAGGCACCCAACTGGACCAGACTGTACCTCCCCCAGCCTAATGATAAAATATTGTTTAGCCCGGACAACCTCTTTAATCTATACATAGTGTAGACAGAACTGGGAAGAATAGGAAACAGGAGCTTAGGAAAAGGAGAAACTGCAGCTAATACTGGGGTAAAGTTAGAACTAAAGGTTATAAAGATGAGCCATGTAGCAGGTTGTTTATAGTAAGCTTATGACTTATGATCATATTTAGGGTATATGTGAGTACATGGTTTATATGGGACATTTAGGCACATTGTGCATACAGTGTCTTGCAAAAGTATTTGGCCCCCTTAAACTTTTCAACCTTTTGCCACATTTCAGGCTTTAAACATAAAGATATAAACAACACAACCGCATATACAATGCAGAAAAATGAGTTTCTACAGTATAAATGGAGTGGACAAAAATTCCATGCAAACTGTGATGGCACCATAAACAGAAACAATTCATCCAATCAATCTCTACAGTACCTTGAGAAAGTATTCCGCCCCCTTGAACTTTTCAACCTTTTGCCACATTTCACTCTTCAAAAATGAAGATATAAAATTTTAATTTTGGGGGGAAAAATCAACAACAAGTGGGACACAGTTGTGAAGTGGAACAAAATGTATTGGGTATTTTAAACTTTTTAAACAAAGAAAAAACTGAAAAGTGGGGCGTGCAATATTTTTCGGCCCCTTTACTTTCAGTGCAGCAAACTCACTCCTCCTTTCAGTTCAGTGAGGATCTCTGAATGATCCAATGTTGTTCTAAATGACTGATGATGATAAAAAGAGTCCACCTGTGTGTAGTCAAGTCTCCATATAAATGCACCTGCTCTGTCATAGTCTCAGGGTTCTGTTTAAAGCGCAGAGAGCATCATGAAGACCAAGGAACACACCAGGCAGGTCTGAGATACTGTTGTGGAGAAGTTTAAAGCTGGATTTGAATACAAAAATTTCCCAAGCTTTAAACATCCTAAGAAGCACTGTGCAAGCAATCATATTTAAATGGAAGGAGTATCAGACCACTGCAAATCTACCAAGACCCGGCTGTCCCTCTAAACTTTAATCTCAGACAAAGAGAAGACTGATCAGAGATGCAGCCAAGAGGCCCATTATCACTCTGGATTAACTGCAGAGATCTACAGCTGAGGTGGGAGAGTCTGTCCATAGGACAGACACTGGCCTTTATGGAAGAGTGGCAAGAAGAAAGTAATTTCTCAAAGATATCCATAAAAAATCTCCTTTAAAGTTTGCCACAAGCCACCTGGGAGACACACCAAACATGTGGAAGAAGGTGCTCTGGTCAGATTAAACCAAAATCGAACTTTTTGGCCACAATGCAAAACGATATGTTTGGCGTAAAAGCAACACATCTCATCACCCTGAACACCCCATCCCCACTGTCAAACATGGTGGTGGCAGCATCATGGTTTGGGCCTGCTTTTCTTCAGCAGGGAAAGGGAAGATGGTTAAAATTGATGGGAAGATGGATGGATCCAAATACAGGACCATTCTGGAAGAAAACCTGTTGGAGTCTGCAGAAGACCTGAAACTGGGACTGAGATTTATCTTCCAACAAGACAATGATCCAAAACATAAAGCAAAATCTACAATGGAATGGTTCACAAATAAACATATCCAGGTGTTAGAATGGCCAAGTCAAAGTCCAGACCTGAATCCAATCAAGAATCTGTAGAAAGAGCTGAAAACTGTTGTTCAGAAACGCTCTCCATCCAACCTCACTGAGCTCCAGCTGTTTTGCAAGGAAGAATGAGCAAGATTTTAAGTCTCTCAATGTGCAAAACTGATAGAGACATACCCCAAGCAACTTGTGGCTGTAATAGCAACAAAAGGTGGTGCTACAAAGTATTAACGCAAGGGGCCAAATAATTTTGCACACTCAATTTTTCAGTTTTTACTTTGTTAAAAAAGTTTAAAATTTCCAATAAATTTTGTTCCACTTCACAATTGTGTCCCACTTGTTGTTGATTCTTTCCCCCCAAAATTAAAATTTTATATCTTCATTTTTGAAGCTTGAAATGTGGCAAAAGGTTGAAAAGTTCAAGGGGGCGAATACTTTCTCAAGGCACTGTAGAGATTGATTGGATGAATTGTTTCTGTTTATGGTTGCCATCACAGTTCACATGAAATTTTCGTCCGCTCCATTTATACTGTAGAAACTCATTTTTCTGCATTGTATATTGTATGTTGTATTGTTGCACTGTATATAAGAAATCATGCACTGTATAAACAGGGAATGTGAGTGCACATCAGCTTCAGTTCAGTTTATACTGAACTCTTTAACTGTTGGGCCTCCCTATACCCCCATAAATATTCCCAATATACACCATAAAGTAGCATACTACCTAGGAAATTGATGAGCGCATAGATTTTTGTTAAGCTGTAACAAACTCTACTGAAACAATGTAGCATGTATGAATCACTCCCTCATTTCTCCTTCTTACGGCCATAAACCAGATACAAATTAAGTGAGAATGAATGACTATTTATTTTCTGTCATGCTTCTATTGTGCTAATAATTAGTAGTTATTTATTTTAGAAAAGACAACCAAGCTGTGCAATTTGCATAATGGGCTCATATTTTGTAGGCATTCATTATTATCCTATTATATTTGACAAAAGAGCATATTTCATCAAGCTTTGTTATAATGGTATGGATTTCATGCAACATGTTGTATCGGCAACTTGCTGTATAAATATTGTCATTTATAAAAAGGATTTCTAAATGGCTAATCATCTCTACTATTGTTGTATGCTGTTGGAGTAAATTACAGTTTGCATGGCTTAGCAAAGATCACTTATTGTTGATGTAATGTGCTTAGAATAGTAACTGGTCTCTGACCTAATTAATTACACTGACTATTTGCCATGGGGTAAAGAAGCATAATTTGTATTGCATTAGTTCTGGAAAGGAAGCACTTTGGCTCTATAAATGATGGAGTCGAAATTAAACATATTTCTGACAGTTATGTGTCTTCATTACTTCTAAGCAATAATAGATTTGGGAACACAATTGCATACATGTAAAGTATTGTTACTGGTTAAATAATTTAATTTGTCTATTAAAGGGTAAGAGGGGAAGTTTCTAGTCTACGGCATGTTGTAGTCACACAACTGAATGCCTGACAGCCTGAAAATAATAAAAGAGATTAGAGCCACTTTTGATCTCTATGCAATGTTTAATGCCATAAGTAGAGTAGAGACCATTATTGTGTTATTTTATTATGGTATACATTATCATTGCTTGGCCTAACTAGACCTCAATCAGTGGTAACAAACATTAGCGCACAGCCTTTCATTGTAACTGGATACATCAGCTTTACCATTCTGTAGCGAGACAATTTCCCTGGTTCACGACCAGTTTTTTTCATAATTGCGGTTTTGAGGGTTATATTTTTTTCATTTAGGGTATTCAATTAATTTTTGTGTCTTTCTTTTGGTAACAAGTAGAACTTTATTTTTATGTTATTTATATTTTTGCATTTTTTTATGTATTCAGAAAAATGTAAATATAAAAGGGGCGAATGCATGTCTGTCTTTCGTATATTTCGCTTTGTTTTTTTATTATAGCACAATGTGCTACTAAAAAACGGTTTGAGCCGGAGTCCCACGTAGCATAAATGCTGCAATTTTATTGTGGGGTTTTACAGTAACTGAAATATGGATGGGATTCTGGCTAATCCCATCCACACTTTGCAGAAAATTATTCACAGGGAATATGCTGCAATTTCAAAAAATCTTGCACTGTTGCAAATTGCAGTCATTACTCTGGCGGTTTTCATGTAGGTATAATGGAAATAGCAAGCAGGCAGAGAAAAACGCTAAGGACTTTCTGTGAAAAGAGCTGCAGGAAAGATACATACTTTTTGGCTTTATCCCTCTACATGGGGTCTTCGCCAAAAATCGTTTTCTGGTAGTTTTTATTTAGTATTATGTCATTGGGGGTGGGACTATAACCTAAGACAAGACAAGATCACCTCATCATCTCTCCTCTCTGTGGATGAGACCCTCAGACTCTGATTTTATGTTCTACTCTGCATCTCCACTACATTGTTCAGCTGTCAAGTCTTCTCCAGTAATTCCGACTGAGGTGTTTTAGAAAGGGGTTGTATCCAAAGGTCAAGCCTAGCCAAATCTGCTAACCACAGATCCTGAGGACGACCTGTGCTGGATTGCTGTTGTGTGCAAGAGTCCCTTGTAATTCATTGTCAGACATGGGCAAGCGACTCTCCTGTCAACCAGTCCACGCCAGAAGAGCATCTTATTCTTACAGGTATTTCTGAGCCAGCGGGGATAATCCTATGTCCAGGGCCCCTTTGCACGTTCCAGGCCTTTAATGCTTCCGCCAGCCTGGGGATTATACAGTCACATGTGTAGCCACATCTCCATGCTCTTTCTAGGCAGAAGCCTTGTTACTTGGACTGTGTATTCCTTAATGGTCATCACCCCTGGCAACCAAGTATATTGCCTGTTCCAAGCCGAGTTTACCATAGGAGAGTATGAACAGACTATTGCATGTATCTTCCACTTTTGTGCAACTGTCCGTACTTACATCCAAAGTGACTTTTCCTCTGTACATCTATGTCTGGATTACAGTTGTTTTATGTACAATCCTTCAGTAAAGAACTGTTACCTGGTTTACTCTAGCCTTGTGTTCAGAAGTCATTTGCCTGCACATCGCACACGGGTATTCCAGAAGAGTTTAGGTTTGTGGGACACCAGAAACACTAGGGCTGCATATACCATACCATATGATCCTACAAGGCCTAGCCAGTCTAAACTCTATTACCCCTGGTTACCACAGATGAATAGTAAAACAAATTGTTGGTCCAAATTAGCCAAATCTGAAGCATAACACATTCTGAAACATTTGCTTATCTCTAAACAAAACTGTACGATTTTGTGATCAAAACCAGGAGGACTGAACTGGAGTATGGTCAGATGGAACTGTCAATCAGAACCGGGGAAATCAGACTGGGGCATGGTTATATGGAGCTAGGAGGACTGGACTGGACAATGGTTTGATGTAGAACCTAAAATGGGTCAGTTCTCAGAAGCTAAACAGTTGGAACCAGGTAGAAAGGATAACTTACACAGACAACAGCAGCAATACAAACTCCAACAAAGTAAGAAGTATTTGGATTGGCTATACTATTCAACCTCTTGACTACTTTACTGGCTAAGCCTTCTGATTGACTGCATAGCTAGTGATTGACTAAATAGCCAAGAGACCAATGCAACAGTGATAGAACAAGAAAATGGACAGTAATATAAGGATGTAGTGATTTCCACAAGTCTAGTTAATATTTATATAACTATGCAATAAGAATATTAAACACAGACATAAGAATTTCTAAAAGAAGACCTGTAAAGTATTTCCTGGGTTACCAGAATCTACAGTATGAATCCTACTGAATTTATGTGCATTGTAGAATATGTTTTAGTAGTATCCGATTTGTAGCGTGTAGTATGGGCAGTGGATGAAGGAAAACAGGATTGTCTGGGGATTAATTAACGCATACTTTTGACAGCTCAACAGGAAATCACTAAGAGCCAATGCATCAAAAGGAAACTATCTCAGCAGAGCCTAAATGTCATATAATGTTTTCTATTCGCTTTTCAAACATTCTGCCGGCACTTTAGAAAAGTCATTTTGTGGAAATAAATGACATACAGATTCTATTTTAGAATTATGCTGCAAATGCTGATTTACTGACTGTACCCATATTTATGGAGTTTCTGTAATATTATTTTCCTTTGTGATTTTAGGACAGATTACAACATTCTATATTGGAGGACTTTTTAAACGATAACATTTTTGCTGTGCCATAGGAATGTGCCATATTTTTTTTATTTTTGTACAAATTACGTGTATGTGTGTGTATATATATATATATATATATATATATATATATATTTTTTTTTTTTTTTACATAATATTTTGTGGGCATACATTTTTTGTTATTTGCTCTAGGGCTGCAGGCAACCTCTATCCAGCTGTTGTGTGTGCTTGAGACTGGGAATTACAAGTCTATATCAGACACTGTGTAATAGCTTCTAGAGATGATTCTATTCACTAATAACGCAGTGAACAATGAACACGAACCTGTCACTCTCCAACATCACATCTCACACTGCAATATATAGTTCTGTGAATTGCTGATATGAAGACGTTTGTGTCTTCCTGACATGTTGACACTACTGCTTTCAAGGAACACCTTGCATAGCATGTTGGGAATGCACTCCTGCAGGAGAGTAATGCACATCTTCATATTGGCAGTACTGCAGCTTTATTGATGTCTCCATCAGAAAAGAGGCTGACCCTCTGATGTCTCGCAGGCCATGATTGTCTCATTGATTTCTTGCCTGTTACTATTTGTTTTTGAGGTAAATTCATCCACTGTCAATAACTGTAATAATAAATAAAATAATAATAATAATAATAATAATAATAATAATAATAATAATAATAATAATAATAAAAATAATCTAGAAATCTTAATATTCTGTGACTGCCAGAGATGGTTTCTTTTTTTTTTTTTTCTTTTCATTAAAAAGAAGAATGACTCTTTATGAATTCTATTGTGGCATCCTCCAACATTCTGGTCCTATTCCTGGGCCATCCACCATGTTATTCAGTCCATAAGTCACTGCTGAGGCTTTTCATTAATCTGAGCCATGACCAAGGGGCGCTTTTGCTGCCCCATACAATGTTACAGCTAAATGGCAGCTAGCCACCATTTTGTTGGATTTGTGCAAGGTGAATCACTAAAACTTTGGTTTTCCTGAAAATTTTTAACAAACTTGACTCACTATGAGTCAATTTAGTGTTCTCTAGACTGAATCTTCCAGGTGCTTTTACCTGATCTACCTATGAGATGGTGATGAATGGAAGACAAATGAATGATGGCTTATATGAGCACCACATCATACCCTTTAGCCTTAGTAATGTGCTAGGAGTATTCTAGGAATTTGCCAAAAACATATTCTAAGTCATGCTTTATGTCTGTAATATCCTGATCTAGCAAAAGAAAAATCTCACTGCTCACCCAATAAATGAAAATGAATCAACTCCAATCCGTTGTGATGCACGGAGGCAACTCCTTGGACTCAAGGGTATAAGGCATGGATTTCCAATAAAAACTTTGATAAAAAAAATCCTGCATCAAACAATGATCTTCATAAAAAATTTAACTTTTAATCCATGATTTTAAAAAATCAATACAGAGCCACAAGGTCCACAAAAACAATGGAATGGCCCCTTACTCATAGCATGGGTAAGGGGCATTAGTGCCCTGAAATGTGTAAGCCATTTTATTGCTTTTATGTAATCCATCTCAAAATCTGCCTGCAAAAAAGACTCCCATTCATTTGAATGGGAGCCACTTGCTTGTTTTTCCCGGTAGCGTTTTTTTTCCCACTAGCGGAAAAAGAAGCAAGATGCCCCTTCTTCCCGCGGATTCCATGGCTGAGACAGCCGCAGCGTTCATGGTGTCAGACTTCCTCCTGATTAGGCCCATTCATTTGGTCATAATCAGGTGTAGAATGCCACGATAAGAATGCAGGTGCACTGCATCGGCATCTCGTCGCTAGCCGCATGGAATTTACATGGCGGAATTTGGTTTCTGCCATGTGAACATACCCTTAATCCTACATTATCCTACAAATAGACCATCAATATTATAAAGATAGATTTCATAATAAATATTATTTTAATATTTTTAGCTACAAATATGGAGAAAAGGGATTGCTAGCATTTTGTGTCTTACTTTATACAATGCCAGTTTCCTGCTAAGTAACCTGTTAAATTAATTTTTTATGTAATTTATGTATTTAAATTTTTAACACTAGTTTTTATAACATTTTTAAACTTCCACCATCCTTATTTATCATAGGAATAAAAAAGTAAGAAATAATAATATGGATTTAACAAATAAATTAGAGACATTAAAAACATAAGGATTGTAGATATAGCAAATTATGATCTGTAGCAGGGGTACTCACAGCGCTGCACCTCCCATGAGGCGACCTGAAGCGACCTGAAGCTATGCCAGGGCCACGGGGAGGGCAGCATTTTTGCTGACCTAAGCCAGTCCAGGACAAGCTGTCCTGGACTGGCTTAGGGTCACCGTCACTGAGCGGTGGATTGGGGAGGCCGCTAGAGCAGTGCTGCTCCAGCGGCCGCCCCTCACACTCAGGCAGAGACCAGGTCCTCTCTCTGCCTGCTCTCTGCCTGCTAAAGACGCTCGCTCCGTTCGGCCCCGCCCCCTCCTCCGGGGGGTGGGGGCTTTCTGACATCCGCCTCCGGCGGCAGAAAGCCATGGTTCACCCCTGGGTACTCATCTATTTTTAGTAATGGTCCATTGAGCGGGTTCCACCGTCAAGAAATCATTCGATCTGAACATGTCCAATATTTATGGTATTTTTTGGCCAAATAGACCATCTGACTTTAAGATGCACTCCAATTTTAGACAAGAAAAGTTAGCACACAAAATTTCCTAATGTGGCTTTATAAATCAAATCACCAATAGTTAATTTGTTCCAGTACCATTGATTGATAGTCAGAAACTCCCATTCCTCCCCATACCCAATGTCTAGTCAAAACATTTGCTTTC
This sequence comes from Leptodactylus fuscus, assembly GCF_031893055.1. Lineage (NCBI taxonomy): Eukaryota > Metazoa > Chordata > Amphibia > Anura > Leptodactylidae > Leptodactylus > Leptodactylus fuscus. The sequence continues at coordinate 113,754,457 of NC_134268.1, forward strand.
ATTCTTGGTTTTCTTATTTTATTCATATATAATTTAGCAATAACCTATGTAGGCAGAGAAAAAAGGAGTATTGAAGTGGTATAACCAAGTATCGAAAGATGTATAATATAATAGATAGTATAAACAGTATAGAAATCTTCTCAACCATGATAAAAAAGCTGTGGGTGTTTGTGTGAGTAGAAACTCATAATTGATTTTGTATAATAATTTGAAGAAGGAGGGAAATGAATAATGTAGGTGTATTGTAATTACTGTATAATTCACTATCTGGATATATATATATATATATATATATATATATATATATATATATATATATCTCGCTCAATGAGCGCTATATACACAGCTATGGACGCTGCCATAATTCAGCTGCCCTCTGACCCGGCGGACACGTGATCCGCCGGGAGCAGTGTCTTGCAAAAGCTGCTGGGTCCTACAGGACCCCAGATCAGCTCAGTAAGCTGTGTATACAGTGTGCAGGAGGCTAGATTTCTCCTGCAACTGGGGTTAAATGTACCAACCCCAGTTATAGGAGAAATCAGCCTCAAGTACAAAAAAATAAGTGATCAGATGTCCTTAAAGGTCTCTTATCACCTTATGGGGACACAATCTGGAAAAAAAAATAAAATAAAAATATAATAAAAAAGTTTTTTTAAAAATGTAAATATAATAATAAAAAATAAATAAATAATATGCCAATAAAACACCGTTATTAAAGGTTATAGCCCCACCCCCGACGACACCATACAACATAAAAATTACAGTAACGGAGAGGAAAAACTATATTATAAAGTTTTTCAGTGACACTTTGTGTTATTAAATAAAAAAATAATAATAAATTGAAAACCAAACACAATTTCCCTCCTATTTTGTTTAAATTTTCCCGGATATAAAAAAATTAAAACACATTAGAAAATAAAGATAACATAAAAATAAAGCCGTATGTGTCCCCGAAAAAGACGCAAAAATTAGTTGACTGAGACATACGGGAAAAATTTTACAGACCTCAAAACCGCACATACAAAATAAACCTAAAATGTGTCTGGTCCTGGACCACAAATTGGCCCGGTACTGAAGTGGTTAACAAAGAAACAAAGATATGCAAATATTTGAGGTTTTACCTATTTGAAAGTGTGTTTCGTGTATAAATAATATATCACTTTTAGAGAAATTGCTTGTTTACACATAAGATTTCTTTTAAAAGGCCTATTTTAGCGAATTACCGTATTTTTCGGACTATAAGACACACTTTTCCCCCCCAAATTTTGGGGGAAAAGAAGGGTGCGGCTTATAGTCCGAATGCGGCCGGCTGGCATCCGCTGTAATAGAGAGGCGTATGCCGGCGAGGGATAGACGCCGGCACAGGTGCCGGGGCCTGAGACATCGCTACGCTCCTCTGCCCTGCATGAAGCCAGTGGCAAGGGCGATGCTATTCCGCTCCTCCGTCCCCCCGCCGCTGGCTTCATGCAGGGTAGGGCAGCGATGTCTCAGGCCCCGGCACCTGTGCCGGCGTCTATCCCTCGCCGGCATCCGCCTCTCTATTACAGCGGATGCCAGGTCTGTATTGGCGGCCCCTTCTCCCCCGGGGCCGGTCCCCACCGGCTCCATACCTGTAAAGTTGCAGGTCGGCTACTGCGCGGCGATATCGGGCTCCCAGGCCTGTCACTGCTATATTAGTATTGCAGCTGGGTCTATGAACAGCCGTAATAGTAATATACAGAATGTCCCATAGACGGCAATACAGTTGTATTGCCGTCTATGGGACTTGCAATCAAGTGACTGCAGGCTCAAGTCCCCGGGGGGGAATAAAATAGTAAAAAAAAAAAAAAAAAGCTTTAAAAATATATAATAAAAAAATGAAATAAATAAGAGTACTAAATCACCTCCTTTCCCTAGAATATATATAAAAGTAGAAAATCATATGTCAAACACATACACATTAGGTATCCCTGTGTCCGAAAATGCCCGGTCTACTAATAGTTTTTCTATACGGTGAACGTCAAAATCACAAGTGCTAAACAGCCGGGGTTTTTTTTCAATACAAGGTGATCTAAGCAATAGACATTCCCCAAAATGGTATAACTAAAAAGTACATCTGGCCCCGCAAAAAAAAAAAAAAAAAACTCTGTGCGTCCCCGTACAGCTACAGGGTCACCTGTCAATGTGGCCTTGCAGCTGTTGCAAAACTACAACTCCCATATATTAAATATTTTACAATTTTTTGCTTCAAAATTTTTTTTCCCTATTTTCCTCCTCTAAAACCTAGGTGTGTCTTATAGTCCGAAAAATGCGGTACATTATTTAAGTGATCTTGACAGTCACTATGTACTATCATGATATGGCTAAAAATGAAAAAAAAAAAAAAAAAACCTTCCCTAACTTTGAAACTTAGCTTATTGCTCCAAAAAATTAAATGCTATACAATTAGGCTCCGCAAAATATACTATAGGATAAGAAAAGCCTTATGCTAGGTTCACACTAGCGTTCACCTGTCCGTTCTGAGCTTTCCGTCTTCTGCATGCCAGAAATCGGAAAGCTCAGACCTGGTCCGGCTGTGAGCGGCGGTGAGCGTTTTAGGCTCTCCGCCGCAAAACCGGATTTTTTAATCCGGACACAGAGTACTGCATGTCCGACTCTGTGTCCGGATTATAAAACCCGGTTTCGCGGCAGAGAGCCTAAAACGCTCACCGCCGCTCACGACCGGACATCTTTCTCACCCATTCAAATGAATGGGCGAGAAAGACTCCTGCAGGTTTCCGTCTCCTGCTCTGTTTTATGCAGGAAATGGAAACCTGAACTACGGAGAGGAGAACGCTGATGTGAACGAGCCCTTACAAATAATAAATAGAATAATGTATAATTTTCTGTTAAGAAAAACTGGGGCCTAATAAATTGAGTCCTATTTCAGGAATTATGTGAGACATAAGAACATTACCTCATTGGGGAAATTGAGAATTCCGTGGCAAGTATTTTTTCTCTCATGTTAAAACAGTGAACTCCTTTGAGCATATGTCTGGGTATTTCTTCAGCTAAAATTCTTTTGGTTTAGGTAAGGAATATGCTGTGCCAATGAGAGGTTTATTTCTGAATGGTTAGGAACAAGTAATTTGATTACAGCATGAAGTTGTACGAGTAAATCTTGATTTGAAACATTTCCTGATATTCCTTGCATTTTTATGTTGTTACACCTGAAGTGATCTTCCATGTATGTTGATTTTTCGTTGATTGATAGATATTTGCCAGCAAGCAAGGTCATTATGAGAGTCCAACAGCTCGTTAAAGACTTTGGCGCAATCTGTCATTCCGTACTCCACTTGATTTGTGCGTGAGCCTAGTTCTTCTATCGATATACGTTGTAGCATAATGCTAACATCAGTTGTGATATCTTTTTGTAGCTTTGGATTTCGCCACTTTAGTGCTACAAATATTAAGAAAATGGATTCCTAACATTTATATTTTATTTGGTTTTATACAATGCCTGTTTAATGTTAAATAAACAGTTACATATACTTTGTTATTACACATTGATACCTAGTATAGTAGCTTTTTGTTGTAATTTATGCAAATTTATATAATGCATGTAATGTATTTTATGCTAGATAATCACTTTTTTGTAATATGTTTGTGAATTTGTATTTTTTTGAAATTACAGTTTTATTACAAATTTTATAAAATCTTGCTAGTGGATTATTATTTCAGATATTTATATTAAAAGTACAATGTATTAGCAATGTACAATTCACTATGTCACAGGCTATTGCTAAGGCAACACATGTTGTGCCAAAATAATAGGCTTAGTGAAGCATATGATTGAAGGGAGAACCGACATTGGTCATGAAGCAATCACTCCAACTGGCATTCAAAGAGTTAAACAACTAGGATGGCTTCCTCTAATTTTGTCTATTAGAGAAAAGGCTTTGGCTTTCGTTGGACAGCAGAGTTCCTGTGTGCCGTATTCACGCGACTGTCAGTTAAAAAAATGTCTATCTTTACCTGTTTTGATGGACACATGGACCCAATTAAATAAATTGCTTCTTTTTTAACCTCTTCTTATCGAAGGTATTTTTCTATTTTTGTTTTTGACTCTCCGCCTTCCAAAGGACATAACACAGAGACATATAAGTGCTTAATGTTTGCAGGAAAAAAAATTTACTTTATAATGGTACAAATTAATATTCCATAAAATGTGCTGGGAAGCTGGAAAGAAAATTTGAATGAGATGGAGTTGGAGAAAAACTGTGTTTATGTGAATTTCTTATGAGCTTTGTTTTTACGGAGTTCTCTGCACAACCAAAATGACATGTCACCTGTATCCTATGGGTCAGTTTGATTTGGTATCATTATGATTAGAGATGAGCGAACACTAAAATGTTCGAGGTTCGAAATTCGATTCGAACAGCCGCTCAATGTTCGTGTGTTCGAACGGGTTTCGAACCCCATTATAGTCTATGGGGAACAGATACTCGTTAAGGGGGAAACCCAAATCCGTGTCTGGAGGGTCACCAAGTCCACTATGACACCCCAGGAAATGATGCCAACACCTCTGGAATGACACTGGGACAGCAGGGGAAGCATGTCTGGGGGCATCTAACACACCAAAGACCCTCTATTACCCCAACATCACAGCCTAACAACTACACACTTTACACACTCAATACCACCTCTCTGACAGTAGGAAAACACCTTGAAACATGTGTATTTGGCACTTGCAGTGAGGAGAGCTTGTCACCAGCAGTGAATTTGGCCCTTGTAGTAAGTTGAGGTTGGCACCAACATTTGTTTTGAAAATCAGGGTGGATTGAGCCTCTAACCAGCAGAGTTTGGGCAAATTCATGGTGGAGGGAGCCTCTAAAAACCCCAGTTTGGACCAATTCATGGTGGAGGGAGCCTCTAACCAGCCCAGTTTGGGCAAATTCATGGTGGAGGGAGCCTCTAAAAAACCCAGTTTGGACCAATTCATGGTGGAGGGAGCCTCTAACCAGCCCAGTTTGGGCAAATTCATGGTGGAGGGAGCCTCTAACCAGCCCAGTTTGGACCAATTAATGGTGGAGGGAGCCTCTAACCAGCCCAGTTTGGACCAATTAATGGTGGAGGGAGCCTCTAACCACCCCAGTTTGGACCAATTCATGGTGGAGGGAGCCTCTAACCAGCCCAGTTTGGACCAATTCATGGTGGAGGGAGCCTCTAAAAAACCCAGTTTGGACCAATTCATGGTGGAGGGAGCCTCTAAACAGCCCAGTTTGGGCAAATTCATGGTGGAGGGAGCCTCTAAAAAACCCAGTTTGGACCAATTCATGGTGGAGGGAGCCTCTAACCAGCCCAGTTTGGACCAATTAATGGTGGAGGGAGCCTCTAAACAGCCAAGTTTGGACCAATTCATGGTGGAGGGAGCCTCTAAAAAACCCAGTTTGGACCAATTCATGGTGGAGGGAGCCTCTAAACAGCCCAGTTTGGGCAAATTCATGGTGGAGGGAGCCTCTAAAAAACCCAGTTTGGACCAATTCATGGTGGAGGGAGCCTCTAACCAGCCCAGTTTGGACCAATTAATGGTGGAGGGAGCCTCTAAACAGCCAAGTTTGGACCAATTCATGGTGGAGGGAGCCTCTAAAAACCCCAGTTTGGACCAATTCATGGTGGAGGGAGCCTCTAAAAACCCCAGTTTGGACCAATTCATGGTGGAGGGAGCCTCTAAAAACCCCAGTTTGGACCAATTCATGGTGGAGGGAGCCTCTAACCAGCCCAGTTTGGGCAAATTCATGGTGGAGGGAGCCTCTAAACAGCCCAGTTTGGGCAAATTCATGGTGGAGGGAGCCTCTAACCAGCCCAGTTTGGACCAATTAATGGTGGAGGGAGCCTCTAACCAGCCCAGTTTGGACCAATTAATGGTGGAGGGAGCCTCTAACCACCCCAGTTTGGACCAATTCATGGTGGAGGGAGCCTCTAAAAACCCCAGTTTGGACCAATTCATGGTGGAGGGAGCCTCTAACCAGCCCAGTTTGGGCAAATTCATGGTGGAGGGAGCCTCTAAACAGCCCAGTTTGGGCAAATTCATGGTGGAGGGAGCCTCTAACCAGCCCAGTTTGGACCAATTAATGGTGGAGGGAGCCTCTAACCAGCCCAGTTTGGACCAATTAATGGTGGAGGGAGCCTCTAACCACCCCAGTTTGGACCAATTCATGGTGGAGGGAGCCTCTAAACAGCCAAGTTTGGACCAATTCATGGTGGAGGGAGCCTCTAAAAACCCCAGTTTGGACCAATTCATGGTGGAGGGAGCCTCTAACCAGCCCAGTTTGGACCAATTAATGGTGGAGGGAGCCTCTAACCACCCCAGTTTGGACCAATTCATGGTGGAGGGAGCCTCTAAAAACCCCAGTTTGGACCAATTCATGGTGGAGGGAGCCTCTAACCAGCCCAGTTTGGGCAAATTCATGGTGGAGGGAGCCTCTAAACAGCCCAGTTTGGGCAAATTCATGGTGGAGGGAGCCTCTAACCAGCCCAGTTTGGACCAATTAATGGTGGAGGGAGCCTCTAACCAGCCCAGTTTGGACCAATTAATGGTGGAGGGAGCCTCTAACCACCCCAGTTTGGACCAATTCATGGTGGAGGGAGCCTCTAAACAGCCAAGTTTGGACCAATTCATGGTGGAGGGAGCCTCTAAAAACCCCAGTTTGGACCAATTCATGGTGGAGGGAGCCTCTAACCAGCCCAGTTTGGGCAAATTCATGGTGGAGGGAGCCTCTAAACAGCCCAGTTTGGGCAAATTCATGGTGGAGGGAGCCTCTAACCAGCCCAGTTTGGACCAATTAATGGTGGAGGGAGCCTCTAACCAGCCCAGTTTGGACCAATTAATGGTGGAGGGAGCCTCTAACCAGCCCAGTTTGGACCAATTAATGGTGGAGGGAGCCTCTAACCACCCCAGTTTGGACCAATTCATGGTGGAGGGAGCCTCTAAAAAACCCAGTTTGGACCAATTCATGGTGGAGGGAGCCTCTAAACAGCCCAGTTTGGGCAAATTCATGGTGGAGGGAGCCTCTAAACAGCCCAGTTTGGGCAAATTCATGGTGGAGGGAGCCTCTAACCAGCCCAGTTTGGACCAATTAATGGTGGAGGGAGCCTCTAACCAGCCCAGTTTGGACCAATTCATGGTGGAGGGAGCCTCTAAACAGCCCAGTTTGGGCAAATTCATGGTGGAAGGAGCCTCTAACCAGCAGAGTTGTGGGAAAGCAGGGTGGAGGGAGCCTCTAACCAGCAGAGTTGGTGGAAATCAGGGTGGAGGGAGCCTCTAACCAGCAGAGTTGGGGGAAATCATGTTGGAGGGAGCCTAGTATTAGCAGAATTGTGCAACGCTTATGGTGGATGAGTATGAGGATGCGGAGGAATTGGAGAGGTTGAGTACAGACATGGAGTTTCATGTTGGGGTGCTTTACACAGGTGGGCACAAAAATGAAGGCTCTATCCAGTGGTGGTTCATTTTTATCAAAGTGAGCCGGTCGGCACTCTCAGCTGACAGACGGGTGCGCTTGTCAGTGATGATGCCACCGGCTGCACTGAACACCCTCTCAGATAGGACGCTGGCGGCAGGACAGGACAGCACCTCCAAGGCATATAGGGCAAGTTCAAGCCACAGGTCCAACTTCGACACCCAATACGTGTAGGGCGCAGAGGGGTCGGAGAGGACAGGGCTGTGGTCGGAAAGGTATTCCCGCAACATGCGCCTATACTTCTCACGCCTGGTGACACTAGGACCCTCCGTGGCGGCACTTTGGCGAGGGGGTGCCATCAAGGTGTCCCAGACCTTAGACAGTGTGCCCCTCGTTTGTGTGGACCGGTGAGAACTTGGTTGCCTACTGGAGGAACTGCCCTCCCTGCCGCCACTGTCACATGCTGGAAACATCTCCATCATATTCTGCACCAATTGCCTGTGGCAAGCATTGATGCGATTGGCCCTCCCCTCTACCGGAATAAAAGACGAGATGTTGTTTTTATACCGGGGGTCAAGGATAGCAAAGATCCAGTACTGGTTGTCCTCCATGATTTTGACAATACGCTTGTCGGTTGTAAAGCACCCCAACATGAACTCAGCCATGTCTGCCACAGTGTTAGTTGGCATGACTCCTCTGGCCCCACCGGAAAGTTCAATCTCCATTTCCTCCTCATCCTCCATGTCTACCCATCCGCGCTGCAACAATGGGACGATTCGAAGTTGCCCGGAAGCCTCCTGTATCACCATCACATCATCGGACAACTCTTCTTCCTCCTCCTCCTCCTCCTCCTCCTCCTCCATTAAACGCAGTGAAGCGGACAGATGTGTGGACCTACTCTCCAGCTGTGACGGATCGGATGCTATCCCTAACTCCTCTGTGTGATCTGAGTTATCCCTGATGTCAATCAGGGATTCTCTCAGAACACACAAGAGCGGGATTGTAAGGCTCACCATCGCATCCTCAGAGCTCACCCTCCTTGTGGACTCCTCAAAGACCCGTAGGATGTCACAAAGGTCTCTCATCCATGGCCACTCATGGATGTGAAACTGAGGCAGCTGACTTTGTGGCACCCTAGGGTTTTGTAGCTGGTATTCCATCAAAGGTCTCTGCTGCTCAACCACTCTATTCAACATCTGAAACGTTGAGTTCCAGCGTGTGGGGACGTCGCACAAAAGCCGGTGTTGTGGCACATGCAGGCGTTGCTGGAGAGATTTTAAGCTAGCAGCGGCTACTGTCGACTTGCGAAAGTGGGCGCACATGCGCCGCACTTTCACCAGTAGCTCTGGAACATTGGGGTAGCTCTTTAGGAAACGTTGCACCACTAGGTTGAAGACGTGGGCCAGGCATGGAACATGTTGGAGTCCGGCAAGCTCCAGAGCTGCTACCAGGTTCCGGCCGTTATCACAAACGACCATGCCTGGGCCCAGGTGCAGCGGCTCAAACCATATTGCCGTCTCATCGAGGAGGGCATCCCTCACCTCGGAGGCAGTGTGCTGTCTGTCCCCCAAGCTGATCAGCTTCAGCACAGCCTGCTGACGTCTACCAACGCCAGTGCTGCAACGTTTCCAACTCGTAGCTGGGGTCAATCTAACAGCGGAGGAGGAGGCGGTGGCGGAGGAGGAGGCGGTGGCGGAGGAGGAGGCGGTAGAGGAGGAGGAGGAGGGGGGTGTTCTTCTCGTGTCCCTGCCAGGAATGTTAGGCGGGGAGACGAGGTACACCGGGCCAGTTTGGGAAGCAGTCCCAGCCTCAACTACATTCACCCAGTGTGCCGTCAGTGAAATGTAGCGTCCCTGTCCGCATGCACTTGTCCACGCGTCGGTGGTCAAGTGGACCTTTGTGCAAAGCGCGGAACTAAGGGCCCGCCTGATGTTGAGTGACACGTGCTGGTGCAAGGCGGGGACGGCACACCGGGAGAAGTAGTGACGGCTAGGGACGGCATAGCGAGGTGCCGCAGTTGCCATCAGGTCCAGGAAGGCGGGAGTTTCAACAAGCCGGAACGCCAACATCTCCTGGGCCAGCAGTTTAGCGATGTTGGCGTTCAAGGCTTGCGCGTGTGGGTGGTTAGCAGTGTATTTCTGCCGCCGCTCCAATGTCTGAGAGATGGTGGGTTGTTGTAAAGAAACGCCTGATGGTGCCTTTGATGGTGCAGGAGAAGGAGATAAGACAGGACCAGGGGAGGATGAGGTAGAAGTCAACAAAGTGGCGGAGGCAGATGAAGTGGTGTCCTGGCTCGTCCTCTGGAGTGCATCGCCAGCACAGTCAGCAGTGGCAGTGGCAGAGGCAGAGGCAGTGGCAGTGGCGTGAACGGCAGGCGGCCTTTGTCCTGCCGTTGCTGCCTGCCACTGATTCCAGTGCTTGGATTCCAAATGACGGCGCATTGAAGTGGTGGACAGGTTGCTCTTCTCAGAGCCCCTAATCAATTTCGAGAGGCAAATTGTGCAGACAACACTATATCTGTCCTCGGCGCATTCCTTGAAAAAACTCCACACCTTCGAGAAACGTGCCCTCGAGGTGGGAGTTTTTCGGGGCTGGGTACGAACTGGAACATCTTGGGAGATTCCGGGTGTGGCCTGGCTTCGCCTAAGCTGCTGACCTCTGCCTCTGCCTCTAGCTACCCTTTTTGGTGCTGCACCTGCCTCAACATCCACACTACTTTCCCCGCTTGACATCCCCCCTGTCCAGGTCGGGTCAGTGTCCTCATCATCCACCACTTCCTCTTCCAACTCCTGTCTCATCTCCTCCTCCCGCACAATGCGCCAGTCAACTGGATGCCCTGACGGCAACTGCGTCACATCATCGTCGATGAGGGTGGGTTGCTGGTCATCCACCACCAAATCGAACGGAGATGGAGGAGACTCTAGTGTTTGAGCATCTGGACACAGATGCTCCTCTGTTAGGTTCGTGGAATCGTGACGTGGAGAGGCAGGTTGAGGGACAATGAAAGGAGCGGAGAACAGCTCTGGGGAGCAGGGACAGTTTGGGTTATTGTTCTGTAAAGCTTCGGAATTTTGGGAGGAAGGAAGACAAGACTGTTGGGTAATAGGAGGAGAGGAGGCAGAGTCTGACTGGCTGCTGGACAATGTGCTGTAAGCGTTCTCTGACAGCCATTGCAAGACCTGTTCCTGGTTCTCGGGCCTACTAAGGTTTGTACCCTGCAGTTTAGTTAATGTGGCAAGCAACCCTGGCACTGTGGAGTGGCGCAATGCTTGCTGCCCCACAGGAGTAGGCACGGGACGCCCTGTGGCTTCACTGCTACCTTGCTCCCCAGAACCATTCCCCCGACCTCGCCCACGGCCTCGTCCACGTCCCTTTCCGGGAGCCTTGCGCATTTTGAATTCCTAGTTAGAAATTGGCACTGTATACCAGTAGTAAAAATTGTGGGTGCACGTAACCCCAATATATTCTTTGAATTACCAGTCAGACACTGGCACTATATGGCAGTAGCAAGAAATGAGGGTATTTGTATTCCCAATATATTCTTTGAATTCCCAGTCAGACAATGGCACTGTATACCAGTAGTAAAAATTGTGGGTGCACGTAACCCCAATATATTCTTTGAATTCCCAGTCAGACACTGGCACTATATGGCAGTAGCAAGAAATGAGGGTATTTGTATTCCCAATATATTCTTTGAATTCCCAGTCAGACAATGGCACTGTATACCAGTAGTAAAAATTGTGGGTGCACGTAACCCCAATATATTCTTTGAATTCCCAGTCAGACACTGGCACTATATGGCAGTAGCAAGAAATGAGGGTATTTGTATTCCCAATATATTCTTTGAATTCCCAGTCAGACAATGGCACTGTATACCAGTAGTAAAAATTGTGGGTGCACGTAACCCCAATATATTCTTTGAATTCCCAGTCAGACACTGGCACTATATGGCAGTAGCAAGAAATGAGGGTATTTGTATTCCCAATATATTCTTTGAATTCCCAGTCAGACAATGGCACTGTATACCAGTAGTAAAAATTGTGGGTGCACGTAACCCCAATATATTCTTTGAATTACCAGTCAGACACTGGCACTATATGGCAGTAGCAAGAAATGAGGGTATTTGTATTCCCAATATATTCTTTGAATTCCCAGTCAGACAATGGCACTGTATATCAGTAGTAAAAATTGTGGGTGCACGTAACCCCAATATATTCTTTGAATTACCAGTCAGACACTGGCACTATATGGCAGTAGCAAGAAATGAGGGTATTTGTATTCCCAATATATTCTTTGAATTCCCAGTCAGACAATGGCACTGTATACCAGTAGTAAAAATTGTGGGTGCACGTAACCCCAATATATTCTTTGAATTACCAGTCAGAAACTGGCACTATATGGCAGTAGCAAGAAATGAGGGTATTTATAACCCCAATATATTCTTTGAATTCCCAGTCAGACAATGGCACTGTATACCAGTAGTAAAAATTGTGGGTGCACGTAACCCCAATATATTCTTTGAATTACCAGTCAGAAACTGGCACTATATGGCAGTAGCAAGAAATGAGGGTATTTGTATTCCCAATATACTCTTTGAATTCCCAGTCAGACAATGGCACTGTATACCAGTAGTAAAAATTGTGGGTGCACGTAACCCCAATATATTCTTTGAATTCCCAGTCAGAAACTGGCACTATATGGCAGTAGCAAGAAATGAGGGTATTTGTATTCCCAATATATTCTTTGAATTCCCAGTCAGACAATGGCACTGTATACCAGTAGTAAAAATTGTGGGTGCACGTAACCCCAATATATTCTTTGAATTACCAGTCAGACACTGGCACTATATGGCAGTAGCAAGAAATGAGGGTATTTGTATTCCCAATATATTCTTTGAATTCCCAGTCAGACAATGGCACTGTATACCAGTAGTAAAAATTGTGGGTGCACGTAACCCCAATATATTCTTTGAATTCCCAGTCAGACACTGGCACTATATGGCAGTAGCAAGAAATGAGGGTATTTGTATTCCCAATATATTCTTTGAATTCCCAGTCAGACAATGGCACTGTATACCAGTAGTAAAAATTGTGGGTGCACGTAACCCCAATATATTCTTTGAATTACCAGTCAGACACTGGCACTATATGGCAGTAGCAAGAAATGAGGGTATTTGTATTCCCAATATATTCTTTGAATTCCCAGTCAGACAATGACACTGTATACCAGTAGTAAAAATTGTGGGTGCACGTAACCCCAATATATTCTTTGAATTCCCAGTCAGACACTGGCACTATATGGCAGTAGCAAGAAATGAGGGTATTTGTATTCCCAATATATTCTTTGAATTCCCAGTCAGACAATGGCACTGTATACCAGTAGTAAAAATTGTGGGTGCACGTAACCCCAATATATTCTTTGAATTACCAGTCAGACACTGGCACTATATGGCAGTAGCAAGAAATGAGGGTATTTGTATTCCCAATATATTCTTTGAATTCCCAGTCAGACAATGGCACTGTATACCAGTAGTAAAAATTGTGGGTGCACGTAACCCCAATATATTCTTTGAATTACCAGTCAGACACTGGCACTATATGGCAGTAGCAAGAAATGAGGGTATTTGTATTCCCAATATATTCTTTGAATTCCCAGTCAGACAATGGCACTGTATACCAGTAGTAAAAATTGTGGGTGCACGTAACCCCAATATATTCTTTGAATTCCCAGTCAGACACTGGCACTATATGGCAGTAGCAAGAAATGAGGGTATTTGTATTCCCAATATATTCTTTGAATTCCCAGTCAGACAATGGCACTGTATACCAGTAGTAAAAATTGTGGGTGCACGTAACCCCAATATATTCTTTGAATTACCAGTCAGAAACTGGCACTATATGGCAGTAGCAAGAAATGAGGGTATTTGTATTCCCAATATATTCTTTGAATTCCCAGTCAGACAATGGCACTGTATACCAGTAGTAAAAATTGTGGGTGTATATAGCCCCAATTCTATTGCTAGGGGACTTGCAGGGTATTTCTGGGGTGAAGGTGGGGGGGCACACCGTTGGAACGGGTATCGGGGTATATATCGGGTATACGGGAATACACTGACAGTGTATTCCATTCAGGATCCTGGGAAAGCTGGGTTGCGGCGATTGAGCCCGTCAGTGCCACGTTACACTGACAAGCTTCTCCCTGGAATTTAGCTCTTACAAGAGCTGTTGGTTGTCTTCTCCTTCCTATCCTAGCCTGTCCCTGCCTACCCAGAATCTAAGCCCTAGCTAGCTGGACGGAAACCTCCGTCCTCGGTGAATTGCAAGCTCAGAATGACGCGAAGCTGGGCGTCGCTGTTCTTTTAAATTAGAGGTCACATGTTTTCGGCAGCCAATGGGTTTTGCCTACTTTTTTCAACGTCACCGGTGTCGTAGTTCCTGTCCCACCTACCCTGCGCTGTTATTGGAGCAAAAAAGGCGCCAGGGAAGGTGGGAGGGGAATCGAGTAATGGCGCACTTTACCACGCGGTGTTCGATTCGATTCGAACATGCCGAACAGCCTAATATCCGATCGAACATGAGTTCGATATAACACTGTTCGCTCATCTCTAATTATGATACAAAATTTTTATAGCTTTCTTTTTAACCTTTTAACTCCTTAAGAAAATAAAAAACTTAAAATAGTATATAATTTTTATTTTTTTTTTACATTTTTGGGGATGGCATCTTTTTTTGTGTGTCCAAGGGTACTTTTCAGTTATACCATATTGGGGAAAGTCTATTGCTTTGATAGCTTTTTAAATTTTATCCAAATTTTTATGGGAGTTCAAACAGCAAAAAACTGAATTTTGGCTCTTTTGATTTATTTCTCGCGACACTGTTTACTGTATGGGAAGCATATTTTTAGATGTTTGTAGACCAGGCAATACCTAATGGGGGGTGTTTTTTTTAATGTTTAATTATTTTATATCCTTTAAAAAAAAAAAAAGAAAAGAAAAACTTCTAGTAATTAGATCCCCTAGGGGTCTTGAACCTCAGGTGTTCAGACCCCTAGGGTCTCAGGTGTTCAGACGTAGAGGATGTCTCCTTGTCACTGTCTCTGGCCTAGAAGTAAAAAGATCCTTAGAACGTTCTTTGTATTGTCCCTTCATGTATTTGTACATTGTTATTAGATCTCCCCGTAGACGTTTTTTCTCTAAGCTGAATAACCCCAAGTTTGTTAATCTATCGTTGTACTCCAGTCCACCCATTCCCCTAATAATTTTGGTTGCTTGTCTTTGCACTTTTTCAAGTTCACTTACGTCTTTCTTGTATATTGTGACCCAAAATTGCGCAAAATATTCTAAGTGTGGCTGTACCAGTGATTTGTACAGAGGCATAACTATGTTATTCTCATGAGAATCTAGACCTCTTTTGATGCATTCCACAATTTTATTTGCCTTGGCAGCAGCTGCCTGGCACTGGTCACTAAAGGTAAGCTTGCTGTCCACCAAAATCCCACCAAATTGGCATTCAGTAATTTACTATTAAGTACATAATCATACATTTTATTCTGACGACCATAGTGCATTACCTTACATTTGTCAACATTAAACTTAATTTGCCAAGTCTCCGCCCATGCTTCCAGTTTCCTTAGATCCCCTTGTAATTTCTACTATCCTCCTCATTTTTTATTACCTTACAAAGTTTACTGTCATCTGCAATTATGGGCACCCTGCTTTGTAAGCCTTCTACCAGGTCATTAATAAAGATATTAAACAAGAGAGGACCTAATACTGACCCCTGTGGCACCCCACTGGTGACTGTGGCCCAGTCTGAATATTTACCATTAACAAGTACCCTCTGTTTCCTATCAGTGAGCCAATTGCTAACCCAAATGCATATGTTTCCCCCCAGTCTCAACATTTTCATTTTGCAGACCAACCTTTTATGTGGTACATTATCAAAAGCCTTTGAAAAGTCCAGGTACACCACGTCCACTGGATTACCCATGTCCAGTCTAGAACTGACCTCTTCATAGAAGCTGATCAGATTAGTCTGACAGGACCGATTCCTCATAAACCCATGCTGATTTGGTGTTATAAGATTATTTACATTGAGATACTCCAGGATAGCATCTCTTAGAAAGCCCTCAAATATCTTACCCACCACAAAAGTCAAACTTACTGGCCTATAGTTTCCAGGTTCACTTTTACATCCCTTTTTGAAAATTGGCACCACATTTGCTATGCACCAATCCTGTGGAACAGACCCAGTCATTAATGAATCCTTAAATATTAGATACAAGGGTCTATCTATGACCATGCTTAATTCCCTCAGAACTCAGGGATGTATTCCATCTGGACCAGGCAATTTCTCTATTTTAGTGTTTTGAAGGTGGCGCCGCACTTCTTCCTGGGTTAAACAGGTAACATTTAATTGAGAGTTAACATTACCCCTAATCATGTTGTTGGCCAATGGATTTTCTTATGTAAACACTGTAGAGAAGAAGGCATTTAATACTTGTGCTTTTTCCTCATCCTCCTCCACCATTACACCCAGATTATTTTTGAGAGTGAAAACATTGTCAGTTTTTATTCCCTTATTATTTATGTAATTGAAGAATATTTTCGGATTATTTTTACTTTCCTTGGCAATATTTCTCCCAGCCTTAATCTTCACCTCCTTTGTCTTCTGCTCAATTTATTTTTTTCCTTATAGTTTTTTAATGCTGTGTCGCTACTGTCTTGTTTTAGTACTTTAAATGCTTCCTTTTTATCCCTCATTGCACTCCTTACCATTTTATTTAGCCATATTGGTTTTCTATGATCTCTGGCCCACTTATTGCCATAGGGTATATGTTTTTTAGTGCTCCTATTTAGAATGTTTTTGAAGATGTCCCATTTAGTTTGTGTTCCTGTTGCTTTGAGGACATTGTCCCAGTTTATGCTGCTAAGCTCCTCTCTCAGCTGGTTAAAATTGGCCTTCCTGAAGTTTAGTGTTTTTGTACCCCCTCTAATGAACGTCTTCTTAATGTGTACAAGAAAACTTATTATGTTATGGTCACTATTACCCAGATGCCCCTCAACCTCCACTTTTGACAGTGTGTCATTTGTTAAAATTAAGTCTAAAAGTGCCTCGCTTCTTGTTGGGTCCTGCACTAGTTGTGATAGGTAATTGTCTTTTATTACTGACAAGAACCTGTTCCTTTTGTTGGATCTGCAGGTTTCTGCCTCAAAGTTGATATCAGGGTAGTTGAAATCCCCCATAATAATGACTTTATTATGCTTTGCAGCCTCATCTATTTGTTTTATTAGTATATTTTCAGCTTCTTCTGTTATATTTGGAGATTTATAACAGACCCCTATCAGTATTTTATTATTTTTTTGTTCCTCCCATAATTTCCACCCATAAGGACTCCACATATTCACTTTCCTCCGAGATGTCCTCACGCAGGACTGGCAGGATTTTTCGTATAAGCAAACCCCTCCCCCTTTCTTATTTGTATGTTCCTTTCTAAACATACTGTACCCTGCATATTTACAACCCAGTTGTAGCTAGAGTCCAGCCATGTCTCAACCCCACCATGTTGTGATTTTCTTCCAACATCATCACTTCTTGTTCCTCCATCTTTTTAGTAAGGCTTCAGACATTCATATACATATATTTCATAGATTTATCTTCCCTACTCTTCCACTGCCTACTGACTGCTCTAACCCCACTGCCCGCTCCACCCCCAGTTACAGTATTTAGCCCTCTTTCCATTTCTATACTATCTTGCCTTCTACATCTGCTACCCTCCCCCCAGTCCTTAGTTATAACACTCCTCCAATCTTCTAGCCATCTTCTGCCCCAGCACAGCTGCACCCTCACCAATGAGATGCAGCCCATTCCTAGCATAGAACCCATAGCCCACAGCAAAGTCGGCCCAGTTCTCCAGGAACCCAAACCCCTCTTTCCTACATCAACTTTTGAGTCACTTGTTTACCTCCCTAATCTCCTGCTGCCTTTCTTGTGTGGCACGGGGAACAGGCAGTATTTCTGAGAATACTACCCTGGAGGTCCTTGCCTTCAACTTGCTCCCTAGATCTTTGAAATCATTTTTAAGGACCTTCCACCTACCACTAACTTTGTAATTTGTGCCGATGTGCACCATAACCGCTGGATCCACACCAGCCCCACCCAGTAATCTGTCAACACAATCCGTGGAGTGTTGAACTCGAGCACCTGGAAGGCAACACACTATACGACGATCCCGGTCTTTGTGACAGATTGCCATATCTGTTCCCCTAATAATTGCATCTCCCACTACCAGCACCTGTCTAGTCTTCTCTGCACTCCTATCTCCCTTCTTACTGTAGTAGACTTTCCCCTGGCTTTCAGAGGAAGTGTCATGCTGCAGCAGTGTTACCCCTGTACTAACATCCCCCTCATCTGCCAATTTAGCAAACTTGTTGGGGTGTGCCAGATCAGGACTAACCTCCCTGGCACTCTTCCCTCTACCTCACTGCTTTCTGTCACCCACCTAACTGCTTCATGTTCCTGCACCTCCATGCTCTCATTCTCCTCTTCACTTCCCCAGAGAGTTGCTGCTCTGTGAGCAACAACCTCCTTTCCAAGTTATCAATGGATCTCAGTGTTACAATTTGCTCATTTAGATCCATGATCTGGGCTTCCAAATGTGCAACCTGCTTGCATCTTTCACAACAGTATACCCCTTCAAGCGGCTTCTCAAGCAGAGAATACATGTTGCAAGATGCACACTGGACAGCGTTAGTAAGTATGGAGCTCATCATACCTGATGGGGAATCTTACAGCAAAACAAACAATTCAAATAAAAGGTGAAAGGGTTTTCTTCTAAAGCCCTTGAATCTATATATGTATTGCAATGCATTGCAAAATTGTGGCAATTCTGTTACAGGCTGCAATGACAACTATGTGCTAAATGTAGATGTGGGCTGCCTACTTGGAAAACCATGGGAAAGAGTAGGAAATCAGCTTTGCTTTCTTCCTCTGCCAGTGCCATTGGCACTATGAAATCTATTTTTTTTTTTCATGTGAGTACATAGAGCTGTCCCCCATTTGTTCCTATATGGCCATGGCTAGGTCAGCACCATACATCTTCCTCACTATTTTCTAACACATCATCAGGGCCATGCAAGCCTGCAGAATTTCCACCTCCAGATTCACCCTAGTTATCCTACCACATCCCCTTACACTAACACCTCCACTACCAAATGTCTTTATGTTGGAAGACGTATCTGACTAGGAAAAAATAGATTACTCAGCAGGTGCTACATCACTACCAGGTATCTGCATCAGTAAAGAATTTGAAGGCAACATAGTTGACAGTCCAGAAAGGCCTTTCAAAAATTATGTATTATGTAAGAGAAGGAACACACAGAAGCCTGACTCAAGATCCTGTCGCTCTCAGATGCAATATCCAGCAATGACTGAGATGAGCTACTTAAATAATCAAAAACTTTATCTTCATTCTCAGGAAGTACAACCACCCTGCGGCTACTTGCAGTGCCACCAGAAGCAGTGTTGCTCTTGCCACCCACATTTGTTTTGTTAGTACTTGCACATGTTTCCTCCTTCCCACCTTCTTTCCCCTGCCCAGTTTTATCAAGTCATTTTTCTAATGCACACAAACAATGCATAATTATTAATAAAATAAATAAATAAATTTAAAAAAGCTGAAATGACGGACATTCTTTTCTTAGATTAGCTTAGGTTGCAATGCTGTGTGTATGTACTGTATATATGCACACTTATGCATACAGAGATACTTAGGAAATTAATATTTTCTTCAAATTAACAACAGCTCTCCATGAAACTGTGTATGGTCAGTCACCAGAGCAGAAAAAAAAAATTACAAAACTTAAGATTTGTGCTGGCTAGACTTATATTGGGTAAACAAGAAGAAGCTTTCAGCTCTGTAATGATATCAGCCATCTTCTTTTGTGTGGCCTGCCCCGAAAGTAGCATACCAACCAGGGATAGGAATAGAATTGACTGGCTGATTAGAAGAGCCAGCTTTGTCCTGGACCCAGTGCAGGTGGTGGGTGACAGAAGGATACTGTCCATGGTGAATTCCATGCTGGAGAATAACTCTCATCCCATGCATTAGACCGTAACATAAATATATTGGATGATAGTCAGATTTAAAGATAAAGACTCCAGTCAGTGATGCATTCAACACAGAGACAATTTGAACCTGGGTAGAGATGAGCGAACACCATTCAATCAAATATGTATTCGATCGAATATCAGGCCGTTTGAGGTATTTGTTTCCAATCGAATACCACGTGGCATACGCAGTAAAAATTTGCATCCTCTCCCACCCTTCCCTGGTGCATTTTTTTGCACCAATATCTGTGCAGGGGAGGTGGGACAGGAACTACGACAATGGAGGCATCGAAAAAAAATTGAAAAATACCTATTGGCTGTTGAAAACATGTGACCTCCCATTCATAAGAACAGCCGCCGCCATATTCTGATTTGCAGTCAGAGTTGGCGAGAGAAACATATCTGCTGAGGGCTAAATAGGCATTAGCTTCAGATAGGCAGGGAAAAAACTGAAGAACAACAACAGCTCTTCTCAGAGCTATACACTGCAGGGACAGGAGTCCAGTTTTCTACGGACAGTGGAAAACAGGGATACAGAACAGTTACATGTTGTTATATACGTGCAAACCAGCTTTTGTTAGGGGTGTCCCCACACAAAATAGCACGAATCCAGAGTAGTTACTTCTTGCTATATACGTTCCAACCAGCTTTTATTAGGGGTGTCCCCCCACAAAATAGCAGGAATCCACAGTAGTTACTTCTTGCTATATACGTTAAAACCAGCTTTTATTAGGGGTGTCCCCCACAAAATAGCAGGAATCCACAGCAGTTACTTCTTGCTATATACGTTAAAACCAGATTTTATTAGGGGTGTCCCCCCACAAAATAGCAGGAATACAGAGCAGTTAGAACTGGATATATACGTGCAAACCAGCTTTTCTTAGGGGTGTCCCCACCACAAAATAGCAGGAATACAGAGCAGTTAGTTTTTGCTATATATACGTGCAAACCAGCTTTTCAGGCAGTGTGTAACCCCAAAACAGGGATACAGAGCAATTAGGTCCAGCTATGTATGCTCAATCCAGATATCCAGGGTGTGTACCCCCAAAACCTAGGAGGGAGACACCGAAATTCAGTCAGACTATGTAAGCTCAATTCAGATATCCAGGGTGTGTACCCCCAAAACCTAGGTGGGAGACACTGAAATTCAGTCAGACTATATACGCTCAATCCAGATATCCAGGGTGTGTACCCTCAAAACCTAGGTGGGAGACACCAAAATTCAGTCAGACTATGTAAGCTCAATCCAGTTTTTGACGGTGTGTACTCCCAACACCTAGGTGGGAGAGATAGAAATTCAGTCAGACTATATACGCTCAATCCAGATATCCAGGGTGTGTACCCTCAAAACCTAGGTGGGAGACACCAAAATTCAGTCAGGCTATGTATGCTCAATCTAGTTTTTGACGGTGTGTACTCCCAACACCTAGGTGGGAGAGATAGAAATTCAGTCAGGCTATGTACGCTCAATCCAGATATCCATGGTGTGTAACCAGAAAACCTTTCTGGTATACACCGAAATTCAGTCAGACTATGTACGCTCAATCCAGATATCCACGGTGTGTACCCCCAAAATCTAGGTGGTATACTGTACACAGAAATTCAGTCAGGCTATGTACGCTCAATCCAATTTTTAAGGGTCTATCCCCCAAAGCTAAGTGGGAGACACAGCAATTCAATCAGGCTATATCAGCTCAATCCAATTTTTAAGGGTCTTCCCCCCGAAGCTAAGTGGGAGACAGCTGTTCATTTAGTCAGGCCATGTATGGTCAAACCTGTTTTTAATGCTATACCCCCAAAGCTAAGTGGGGGACACAGCAATTCAGTCATGCTATGTCAGCTCAATCCAATTTTTAAGGGTCTACACCCCAAAAGCTAAATGTGATACACCGCAATTCAGTCACGCTATATCAGCTCAATCCAATTTTTTGTTCAATTCAGTATTGTTTGCTCTCCATGATGTGAACTATGCCTCTGTCTCTTGAAAAAGCAACCCAACATGAAGTCAGCCATGTATGTTACTTGGCATGACTTTACTGCCCCCAACTGTAAGGGTCACTCTCCATTTCCTCCATTTTCCACTCCCTTTCACACCATCTGTGCTGAAGCCATGGGATGCACTGAACTTCATCCTCAAGCCTCGTGTGGGACAGCGACATAAAATGCCACTTCTTCCCCCTCATCTTCCTCCGCCAGCCAATGGTGCGAAGATGACAGGAGTGTGCTCTGAATGATTTCAGTCTAGCAGAGGCTACTTTTCACTTACAAAAATGGCCGCACTTTCACCAGTATATCAGGCACATTGGTTTAGGTTTCAAAGAACCTTTGCACCAACAAGTTAAAAACGTGGGCCATGTATGTTGTAGGATGTTATAGGACACATGCAGGTGCAAGGTGGGGACAACACACCAAGAGAAGTAGTAACGGGTAGGCCCAGCATAGGGAGGTGCCCCAGCTGCCATCTGGTGATGGAAGACCTGGGTATCCAGAAGCCTAAATGCCAACATCTCCAGGGCCAGCAGTTTTGAGATGAGGCCGTTAAAGGCTTGGGCATGTGGGTGGCTTGCACTGTACTTCTGCCTGCAATGAAATGCATGGGAGATGGGGAGTGGCTGGGAAGAGGCGCATGATGGTGCAGGGCAAAAGGGCGGATGAGGGTGAACTCCCCAATGTGTCAGATAGAAATGTTTAGGTGTCCAGGCTGGTGGTCTGGACTGCAGCACCAGCACTGTAAACAGTGGAAGAGGCAGTGTCGGCAACGCCGGGTGACGATTGTCTTGCATTTGCTCTCTCTCACTCTGCCCAGAGCTTGCCTTCCAAATGACAGGTAAATGGAGGTAAGGTTGCTCTTTTCATAGCCCCTACTCAGTTTAGACTTGCAAAGTGTGCAAACCGCACTAAATTTGTCATGTAACTGACATGTAAATGATGGGTCTATCCATTGGCTGTTTATTTTGATGAAAGTCAGCCGGTCAGCACTGTCAGCTGACAGCCAGCTGTGCTTATCTGTGATGATGCCACCGGCTGTGCTGAAGACCCTTTCCAATAGCACACTGGCAGCAGGGAAGGACCTCCAAGGCATACAGCGCAAGTTCCAGCCACAAATCCAACTTGGAGATCCAATAAGTGTAGGGTGCAGAGGGATCGAAGAGGACAGAGCTGGGGTCGGCCAGGTACTCCCGCAACATGCGCCTATACTTGTCCCTCCTGGTGACACTAGGCCCCTCAGTGGTGGTAGTTTGGCCAGGGGACGCCATTAACGTGTCCCAGACCTTGGAGAGTGTGCCCCTGGTGGGTGTTGACCAGATGGCAGTTGTTGGCCTGTTGGAGGAATAAGTCTGGCAACATGGGCGAGTTTTGCATGAGTGGCTAGTACACGGAAAATCTTTGGCCTTGCTGCCTCTGGACATGCCTCTGCCTCTAGCCACCTTTTTTTCTGCTGCGCTTGCAACCACAGCTACACTGCTTTCGCCCCCTAGACATCACCCCAGTCCATGCCTCTGCCTCTAGCCACCTTTTTTCTGCTTAGCTTGCCTCCACATCTACACTGCCTTCCCCACTATACATCATGTCGGGTCGGTGTCGGGTCGGTGGCCTCATTGTCCACCAACTCCTCTTGCAATTGCTCACTTTCCCCTTACCGCAAACCGCACATAACCACAGCTTGACCTGATGGCAACTGTGTCTAGTCATCACATATGCAAACATTTTTGTGTTTTTGGTTTATTTTTCATTTATTTATTTTTGTATGCTGTTGAGACTTAAAGCACAGGTTAATTGTCTCATCAATCTCTGAAAAATGCAATTCATATTGTTATGGAAGAAAGAGCCCTGATGCCCACCAGGTCCAAATAAATAAATCAATTATTAATAATACAAAAAACTATTACTAATAAGTAAGACATTAATGCCCCACTTCTTTTGTACATTATGAAAAATATTGATCATGAGAAGACCGAACATTACTTCAAGCAAGGCAGTAAGTAGGACTTTTATCACCACAGGGAATAATTGTGCTTTATATATAATTAGCAACAAAAGTGTGTCATCCCATCTAAGATATTGAAAGATAGCTTGTATTTAAATAAGAACAGTTATTAACATTCAATATGATTTGAGCTCAGGATCATTAGAAGAATGGACTGTGCTTTACTTTAATGAGTGGATGCTAAGTGTTCTTAATATCTGCTTTTGCAGAAATACAGAAACTTTAATGTCTAATTATTCTTCCTTTTATAAGAAATGAAGATATTAAACAACTAAAAATTATTTCTGAAAATACATTTTTGCTGTATTTCTATCTTTGCAATTTCAGCTTCAGATACAATTCAACTTTCCTAAGTGGTAATAATATATGTAAGAAATGTTTCTTAAAGAAGACCTTTCACCGATTTGGGCACAGGCAGTTCTATATACTGCTGGAAAGCTGACAGTGTGCTGAATTCAGTGCACTGTCGGCTTTCCTGATCTGTGCCCCAGGTAAAGAGCTATCAGTGCCAGTACCATAGCTATTTACAGTCAGCAGGGCGTTCCTGACAGTCTATCAGGAACGTCCTTCTCCACAGCAGCGCCTATCGTGCTGTACAGTGTGAGCGGGGAGAAACGCCCCCTCCCTCTGCTCACAGTACTCGTCCATAGATGAGTATTATCAGGAGGGGAGGGGGGATTTCCTCCTCGCTCACACAGTACAGTGCGATAGGCGCAGCTGTGGAGAAGGACATACCTGACTACGGTACCAGGACCGATAGCTCTTTACCCGGGGCACAGATCAGGAAAGCCAACAGTGTGCTGAACTGCCTGTGCCCAAACGGTGAAAGGTCCTCTTTAAGTTGATATATCCTAATGAGATTTTAAGTGTTATCTAACTAAAGCTTAATCAATGTAAGGTTAATTACACCACTCTAAAAGACTACCGCTCTGAGAAGACTAACCCTGTATACCTATTGTAGTCTAAAATCCAAGCAGGTTTATGCTTTTGTGTGGTCGATCATCGATTTGATTTCTTCAAATGGTCCCACAAACCCGTGTATTTTGTGTCTGCAGAATTTTAAAAAGAAGTATACTAGTATAAAAAAGGTGGGAGTACAGTACATTGTAAACTGGTATGATCTGATGGTCAATGTTCTGACCATACCCATTGCTAGTGTCAGGCCTAAAAAGTTATTTATTTCATGAATATTTGTTGGGTCCATGCACTTTGTCTTGTAAAAGGTGACTGAATGTTTTAATTTTTTTTTCAAGCATTGATTTGCATATGTTTGTCTAAAAAGCAATGTGCTCTAATAAATCATCACGTAAAAAGGGAAAAATAATCAATTAGATCAAAACCCTCTACACTGACACTTATGTCAGGGTCAGCGCTGAAATCTGGCACAAAAAGGGAGGCAGAATATGGAGGTTCCCATCTGGGAGATGCAGTTTCTGCTGCAATAGAAAGTTGGCATGGTGGATCCTGTGAAATGTCTTGCAGCCTCTCACTTGTACTTGGCATGTCAGACATGTCAGCATCCTGATGTTCATGTCTGATAATTTCTTGTGTCAGACTGGGACTGCATCTTGGAATTTTACTGGATGGCGATATTCCATATCACGTTCAGTGTTGTCCGTGTCACTGAATTCCTGGAAGGAGCTATTTTCATCTGATGCCTTACTTTCACTGTCAGAATACAAGAGAGCAATTGCCTCTTTTACAGTATATAAACTAAAATTGTATAAAGGTGTTCAATATATTAACAAATTTATGTGTGAATATGTATACATGTATATTATCTCTATGTATATATGTTCATTATCTATATTATCTATGTTATAGATATACAGTATATTCAATTAAATGATCACAATTTAAATTATGAATAACCCTAATAATCAAAGTGCAAAATATGTTAGCAAAGACACTGCTGCTAGCCTCCCTGCAAAGAGGAATTGTACTACATTTGAGCTGCATGGGCTGAAGCAGCAACAGTAGCTTTCCTGGAGCAGCATATCAGTTGTGAGAACAGCACCCATTTCCCTGTTTAAGGTAAAGATCCACTAGCTCTTTTGTAGACATCATGGTCAAGATCGGTCATGGCAGATCTGGTGACTCTCCTGAGTCAAGGGACCAGCAACACAAGGCGGCGGGATGCAGAAATTCCTCAAAAAGTTAATTACACCACTCTAAAAGACTACCGCTCTGAGAAGACTAATCCTGTATACCTAATGTAGTCTAAAATCCAAGCAGGTTTATGCTATTGTGTGGTCGATCATCGATTTGATTTCTTCAAATGGTCCCACAAACCCGTGTATTTTGTGTCTGCAGAATTTTAAAAAGAAGTATACTAGTATAAAAAAGGTGGGAGTACAGTACGTTGTAAACTGGTATTATCTGATGGTCAATGTTCTGACCATACCCATTGCTAGTGTCAGGCCTAAAAAGTTATTTATTTCATGAATATTTGTTGGGGTCCATGCACTTTGTTTTGTAAAAGGCGACTGGAAGATGGCACCCAGTGACGTGGCCTGGCTGTGAGTGGTGACGCCTGACTCTGATGGGGATGGATTCCCTGCAAGACAGCTCTTCGGCTTCCATCTCCAAGGAATATCTGAAAAAGACTCTCTCTCAACCCCTCTTGCACGTGCTTGCCCCTGTGTTGAACGGGTTAACTGCTCTCCATGTGGACTTCAACAATATTACCCGCCGAGTGGATGTGCTGGAGTCCTGTCAGGGAAAGGTGCTACATGTGGCCTCCTCCAAGTCTGAGCACCTAGACACCAACGCTGTCCACTTTAACTATACCTATCTGGCAATAGAGGACTTGGACAACTGCTCCCGCTGCCACAATCTTTGTATTAGGGGCCTCCGGAGACCTGTCTACAAGAGCAGCTCCCTCTCATTGCTGCTGCTGTCTTCTCCTCGCTGGTCGGTGGGGAGGCAGCTTCCAAGATGGCACTGGAGAGGAACCATAGGGCCGTCCACCTGAAACCCAGTGCTGGGGCCCCGCCATGAGATGTGGTATGTGCCCTCTTTTCTTCTATGCATGCTATGGACCTTCTCCGTGCTGCCATAGATAAAACTGATTTGGCCTATGATGGGAACCCGTTGAAGCTGTACCAAGATCTGGCGCCTTCCACCCTCCAAAAACGCCGGGTGCTGAAGCCCCTCCTGGATTATCTGCGGGTCAAAGGACTGAGATATGCCTGGTTGTTCTCCTTTGGCATCTCGATACTGTATGACGGCAAGAGATATGTTGTTCACTCGCCCCAGGATTTAGACCACCTCTGGGTAGCCCTTGACATTCCTCTGATCCCCATCCCTTCCTGGATGCTGGTACAAGAGGAGTTGATAAAGGTTCCCGCTCTGCCAGCCGCCAACTTGGTCTCCCCCTGTGCCTCGGGGCAACACCAGATGCCGATCGCTCGGAAATCCCTGTTGAGTCAGCCGGTGCCCACAGCTGCTGCGTCTACCTCTACGGAGGAATGATGGCGCTACCTGCTTTCATACTTGTTGGAGACGTGAATTGTTCCTCTCCCCAAATGCCATTTCGACCTGGTGATAGACTGCATTTCTCTCCCCCCCTCCCCCTTCAGTGTATTTTGTTTGCCCTGAGCCTCCGTTGCCACTCTCCCTTAGGGTACTTGCCACACTGTGCTCATCACCTCTTTCTTTGTTTTATGCAGTGTGATGTCTGGATCTGTTTGCACCTGTAATGTCCTGTTACCATTTCAACACTCTATCCTGATGCTATTGTGCGCCTTTGTGTGCTTGGACTAGTCCCTGATAGTGTTGATTCTCTGGAGTACCCTGTTTATTTCCTTTATGACCTTATGCTCAGCTGTTGCATTATTTTACCTTTTGTAATGTTGTTCTTTTTCAAAAACTTGAAAGACTTAATAAAATTTGAATAATAAAAAAAAATGTTAGCAAATAAAAATGTGTGTATACATATATATTATATGTATGGTAACATATAAGTTACAGATCAACTAAATGACAACAATTAATCAAGTGATGAACAACCCTGATAATTAATACATTTATGAACTTCCCTAACAATAAACCAAATAATTAATATTTGGAATTAAGAGAAGTGTATATATATATATATATATATATATATATATATATATATATATATATAATTATTGAAGCCCTAATTAATTACCCTAATTCTGAACTAGTTAATGAATAGAGATCAGCCGATCCGAACAGCACGCTCGCATAGAAATGAATGGACGTAGCTGGTCTGCGGGGGTTAAGCGGCCGGCCGCCGTCAAAGCGGAAGTACCAGGTGCATCCATTCATTTCTATGGAGCGTGCTGTTCGGATCGGCTGATCCGAACAGTACTCGCTCATCTCTATTAATGAACTATACACCTAAACAGCCAATTTGAACAAGGATTCCCTAAACTAAACTTAAAAAAGACTGTTTGTGTTTGCCTATACTAAGCCATTTATGAGGGGGAGGGGTAATTAGGAGTAGTTTATGGCTTTATGACACAAAGTACAGGAGCAATGATTCTTCTCTGTCTGTCTGCCAGACAGTGATCTAACAGAAGAGGATGAGAAACAAAGCTTAAAGCAGCACAAAAGTTTGTTGCTGCAATAAACTTACATATGAACACTGTGATTCATGATGGTGCTAATGTCATTGGGCTCTGTACCAATCTTGTCCTGATGTTTTCTCTCAGTACTAAGGCCATTAGCGGCAACCGATGCTGAGTGATGCAGGGCAGGACAGAATGGCAATTGTTAGGTTTTTTTTTACATATAGTGAAAGATACCGGCTCTACACAGGACTTTGCAAACACTTTAAGTGAATACAGCATAGGAAACATTTAGTGACTTCTGGTAACATCTCTGTAATCATTCCATTTCCCACCTCCATATAGACTGCTATGGCCACTTTTTTCAGTTGTGACTTGTCTCTGTAGACTTTGCTACACAGACATCTGACCCACATTGTACCTGCAAGTCTCCATCCTGCTGCTTTCCTCACTTGTAATATATAATCTCCTGGAAATGAGTAAAATCTCTCTTGTGCATCGTTAGAGCATTAGTAATGCCCATGTGTGTGCCCTTAAATTAATAGTGCTCCTCAATTGATTGTGTCACCTTTGATGATGATCAGTGAGGGCTCAGCCACTGGGAATCCCAATGATCAAATGTTTGAAAGGGCTGTGATATTTTTGTGAGCTGCATGACAACTTCTCTGTTTACATTCTGTCTGTTCTATGGAGACCATACATTATAATTGCAGTCTCTCCCATAGAAGTGAATGTGACAAAACATTTCCTTGAGGCAGCAAGTCTAGAATCAGACACAGACATCACTTGAAGATGTTGAAGGCTTTCTGCTCACCATTGTGTTTGTCTATATTGTCGACCCGAGAGAATCAATATAGTTAAATGTGCTGCTTATGGGTGTTTCAGAAAACCCCAAGATGGACTCCACAATGTCAGTGGGAACTACCACCACCCTTTCCCTTCACCTTCTAGCTAAGACTCTGGTTGGGGCTAAAGTGTGTTACAAGTTAGGGTAAAAACTGTTTAGAACAAACTTGGGAGATTTATGTAAAAAGTGTCAGTATTCAGATGTAATTTATACCATGTTTTATTTAATAATTGAGCATATAGTATTTACTTTTATGGATCATTATTATTAAATAGATTTATCCAATACTATTTAATTTATTTAAGGGACCCATACTTTGTTTATTTCTGTAAATAACCTATCAATAATTATATTTATAATAATGTTCATGTAACTTTTATACTTTTGAAAATCAGCTTCTTTGAATAAATCTATGTATTGCCTATTGTGGGGAAGGTAGCTTGGTAGCAGCAATGGTGCAGACCCAACCAGTCAGAGACAGGGACACAATCTCCAGTGCAAACATGTTTATTTGGAAAAAAAGCAAAACAAATAAACCTTCACTGCAGATACAGAATAAGCAAAATAAAATACAATCCTAACTGCAAGCAAAAATGTCAAAGAAAACCCTGCTTGTCTGAGCAAAAACTAAACAGTAAAAAGCTAACCATACGTGTGGATTACTACCAACCACACGTATAAACAAAACAGCACAGTATGGTCTCACCAAACTCTCAGTATGTCAGGACAGACGCAGGCACTTCCTCTTGCTTCAGGATCTGCCTTGAAGTGCAGGCTCTGCAGCCTTTTATGGCCCAGTAATGAGCCTGGGACCTACACCTGGGGCTGAGGCCTACTCAAGACTAGAGATGAGTGAACACTAAAATGTTCGAGGTTCGAAATTCGATTCGAACAGCCGCTCAATGTTCGTGTGTTCGAACGGGTTTCGAACCCCATTATAGTCTATGGGGAACAGATACTCGTTAAGGGGGAAACCCAAATCCGTGTCTGGAGGGTCACCAAGTCCACTATGACACTCCAGGAAATGATGCCAACACCTCTGGAATGACACTGGGACAGCAGGGGAAGCATGTCTGGGGGCATCTAACACACCAAAGACCCTCTATTACCCCAACATCACTGCCTAACAACTACACACTTTCCACATTCAAAAAAAACCTCTATCAAAGTGGGAAAATACCTGGAAACCTTCTTTACTCCCCAAATGGATGGACACAAACCCCAATTTAAGCTCAACAAACAGTAACAACCACCCCTTTAAATCACGTTCCCCATGACAACCACAAATGGAATAGGCAATGGGAATTCCAAAAGCCCTCACCCTTAACTGTCATTTTGTGTGTGTGTGTGTGTGTGTGATGTGGTAAGACCTTCCAAAATTCACTTTTCTAGCCCTTAACATGAGCCCTTCCAAACAAAGTTACAGGACCTTAAGCTGAGCTACCAGCAGAGATTGAGGCCCTTGGCATGAGTAGAGCCTTGCACCAGCAGTGTTTTTGGCACTTAGGGTGAGTTGAGCCTTGTACCAGCGTGTGTCCCTTAACATCAGGCGGGCCCTAAGTTCTGCGCTTTGCACAAAAGTTCCACATTAACTAGGCTGAATGGTACAAAGATTAGTAGGCCCGAGAACCAGGAACAGGTCTTGCAATGGCTGTCGGATAACGCTTAAAGCACATTGTCCACCAGCCAGTCAGCCTCTACCTCCTCTTACCCAACAGTCTTGTCCTCCTTCCACCCAAAATTCCCAATCTTCCCAGAACAATAACCCCAACTGTCCCTGCTCCCCAGAGCTGTTCTCCCTTCCTTTGACTGTACCGCAACCTGCCCCTCCATTTCGCGATTCCACGGACCTAACAGACGAGTATCTGTGTCCAGATGCTCAAACACTAGAGTCTCCTCCATTCCATCTCCGGTCGATTTGGTGGCGGATGACCAGCAACCCACCCTCATCGACGACGATGAGACGCAGTTGCTGTCAGGGAAGCCAGTTGACATGCGCATTGTGTAGGAGGAGGAGGCGAGACAGGAGTTGGAAGAGGAGGTGGTGGACGACGAGGACACCGACCCCACCTGGACAAGGCGGATGTCAAGCTGGGAAAGTAGTGTGGATGTTGAGGCAGGTGCAGCACCAAAAAGGGTAGCTAGAGGCAGAGACATGTCCAGAGGCAGAGGTCAGCTGCTTTGCCGAAGCCAGGCCAGACCCGGAATGTCCGAAGATGTTCCCTTTTGTACCCAGCCCAGAAAAACTCCCCCATCGAGGGCACGTTTCTTGAAGGTGTAGAGTTTTTTCAAGGAATGCGCCGAGGACAGATATAGTGTCGTCTACA
The DNA here is from genome assembly GCF_031893055.1 of Leptodactylus fuscus. Classification (NCBI taxonomy): domain Eukaryota; kingdom Metazoa; phylum Chordata; class Amphibia; order Anura; family Leptodactylidae; genus Leptodactylus; species Leptodactylus fuscus. The sequence continues at coordinate 113,785,685 of NC_134268.1, forward strand.
CAATTTGCCTCTCGAAATCGAGTAGGGGCCCTGAGAAGAGCAACCTGTCCACCACTTCAATGCACCGTCATTTGGAATCCAAGCAATGGAATCAGTGGCAGGCAGCAACGGCAGGACAAACGTCGCCCGCCGTTCATGCCACTGCCTCTGCTCACAGTGCTGGCGATGCACTCCAGAGGACGAGCCAGGACATCACTTCATCTGCCTCCGCCACTTTGTTGACTTCTCCCTCATCCTCCCCTGTTTCTGTCTTATCTCCTTCTCCTGCACCATCAAAGGCACCATCAGGCGCTTCTTTACAACAACCCACCATCTCTCAGACATTGGAGCGCCGGCAGAAATACACCGCTAACCACCCACCCACGCAAGCCTAGAACGCCAACATCGCTAAACTGCTGGCCCAGGAGAGGTTGGCGTTCCGGCTTGTTGAAACTCCCGCCTTCCCGGACCTGATGGCAACTGTGGCACCTCACTATGCCGTCCCTAGCCATCTCAACTTCTCCCGGTGTGGCGTCCCCGCCTTGCACCAGCACGTGTCACTCAACATCAGGTGGGCCCTTAGTTCCGCGCTTTGCTGCAAGGTCCACTTGACCACCGACACTTGGACAAGCGCCTGTGGTCAGGGATGCTGCTTATCTTTAAGGACAGGCAGGGTGAATGTGGTGGAGTCTGGTCCCGGGGTGCAAACTGAGGTACCCTATCTCCTCTCCCAGGCCAAAATTCATGGCAGGAGTAGACTGAAACCCTACGACGCTGCAACCTCCACCACAGCTACTAGCGGCAAACGCTAAAACACTGGTGTGGGGAGACGTCAGCAGACGGTGCTGAAGCTCATCAGCTTGGGGGACAGACAGCACAGTGCCTCCGAGGTCAGGGATGCCATCCTGGCTGAGATGGCATTTTTTTTTCCCTGCTACACCTGGGGCCTGGCATTTTTACGCCTGTGATAATGGCTGGAACCTGGTAGCGGCTCTGGAGCTTGCCAGCCTCCAACACGTTCCATGTTTGGCCCACGTCTAACCTAGTGGTGCAACGTTTTTTGAAAACATACCCAAATGTACCGAAGCTACTGTTGAAAATGCGGCGCTTGTGCGCCCACTTTTGCAAATGCACAGGAGTCGCTGCTAGCCTAAAAACACTCTAGCAAGGCCTACATCTATCCAAACACAGGCTGTTGTCCGTCATTCACACACACTGAAACCCTACAATACCATATCTTGAGCAGGGTGTGTGAGCTGCACAGACCTTTGATGGAGTTCCATCTACAAAACCCAAGGGTTCCTCAAAGTCAGCTCCCAAAGTTTCTGCACCATGAGTTTCCAGGGGTGGCAGAGTTATGGCTAGGGGCAGAGGCATGGATAGGGATGATGTCTAGGGGCAAAAGCAGTGTGGATGTGGAGGCAAGCTAAGCAGGAAAAACTGGGGGTACAAGCTAAGGCATGGACTGGGGTGATGTCTAGGGGCAAAAGCAGTGTGGATGTGGAGGCAAGCTAAGCAGGAAAAACTGGGGGTACAAGCTAAGGAATGGACTGGGGTGATGTCTAGGGGCAAAAGCAGTGTGGATGTGGAGGCAAGCAAAGCAGGGAAAATGGTGGCTAGAGGCAAAGGGATGTCCATGGGCAACAAGGGCAAAGATGCAAAACTCTCCCCTGTTTCAAGAATTTTCCTGACTTGTCTCCCCACAAAACATTCCTGGGAGGAGGGCTGAAACACCACCCTCCTCCTCCTCCGCTGTTAGATTGACCCCAGCTACGAGCTGAAAACGCTGCAACACTGGTGTGGGGAGACGTCAGCAGGCTGGGCTGAAGCTCATCAGCTTGGGAGACGGACAGCACACTGCCTCTGAGGTCAGGGATGCCATCCTGGATGAGATGGCAATTTGTTTATCCCCGCTGACCCTGGGGCCAGGCTTTTTTGTCTTGTTGGAGGGCTCTGGAGCTTGCCAGCCTCCAACACGTTCCATGCCTGGCCCACGTGTTCAATGTAGTGGTGCAATGATTTTTAAAAACATACCCCAAATTAGCTGAGCTAAGGGTGAAAGTTGGACACCCACTTTCCCAAGTCTACAGTACCTGGAGCTAGCCGCAATACACTCCAGCAAGGCCTACATCTGCCTGAAGCACCTACTGTTGTGCGAGGTCACCACACGCTCTAACCCTAGATACCGTATGTTCAGCAGGGTGTGTGAGCAGCAGAGACCTTTGATGGAGTACCAGCTACAAAACCCAAGGGTTCCTCAGAGTCAGCTCCCTCACTTTCTGCACCATGAGTTTCCATGGGTGGCAGACTTATGGCTAGAGGCACAGGCATGGATAGGGGTGATGTGTAGGGGCAAAAGCAGTGTGGATGTGGAGGCAAGCTAAGCAGCAAAAACTGGGGGTACAAGCAGCCGGTGGCATCATCACTGACAAGCACAGCTGTCTGTCAGCTGACAGGCTGACTTTCACCAAAATGAACAGACAATGGATAGACTCATCATATACATGTCAGTTACATGACAAATTTAGTGCAATTTGCAAGTCCAAGATGGGTTGGAGATCTGCGGAGAGGAATCTCACCACCTCTTGCGGGTGCCATCATTTGGAAGGCAAGCCCTGGGCTCAGTGGGTGAGAGCAAGCGCAGGATAATCGTCGTTTGGCCTGGCGGCCACTGCCTCTCCTACTGTTGACAGGGCTGGCGCTGCAGTCCAGACCAGCAGCCAGGACACCTCCACATCTGCCTCTGACACTTTGGGGAGTTCACCCTTATCCTCACCTTTTCCTGCCATTTCTCCTTTTGCCCGCGCCATCATGCGCCTCTTCCCAGCAACTCCCCATCTCCCAAGCCTTTCATTTCATGCTAAAGTACAGCGCAACCCACCCACATGCCCAAGGCTTCAACGGCCTCATCTCAAGAAATCTGGCCCAGGAGATGTTGGAATCCCGGCTGGGGGACACTCTGCCCTTTTTGGGCAGAGTGTCTACTGCGCCACCGCACTGTACCGTCCACACCAGCACTTTCCCCCAAACATGAGGCGGTCCCTAAATTCAGCGCTTAGCCCTAAAGTTCCATGTGACCAGTTACGAATGGACAAGTGCATGCGGACAGGGACGCTACCTTTCAATTTGGGCACAGTGGTTGAATGTAGTTGAGGCGTGGACCGGGTCGCAAAATGTGGTGGCCTGACTTGTCTCCCCACACAACATTCCTGGGAGGAGGGCTGAAACACCACCCTCCTCCGCTGTTAAATTGACCCCAGCTACGAGCTGGAAACGCTGCAACACTGGTGTGGGGAGACGTCAGCGGGCCGTGCTGAAGCTCATCAGCTTGGGGGCCAGACAGCACACTGCCTACAAAGTGAGTCATGCCATCCTCGATGAGACGGCAATGTGGTTTTTGCCACTGCACCTGGGCCCAGGCATGTTGTCATGTGTGATAATGGTCGTAACCTGGGATTGGCTCTGTAGCTTGGCAGCCTGCAACATATTCCATGCCTGGGCCACGTTTTTAACTCATTGCTGCTAATCATTTTAAAAAGGTACCCCAATGTTCCTGAGCTACTGGTGAAAGTGTGGCACTTGTGCGGATAGTTTTTAAAGTCTATAGTTGCCGCTGCTAGCCTCTATGCACTCCTACAACGCCTGTACCTGCTGGAACAACGGCTGTTGTGCGACGTCTCCACACTGCTGGCACTAAACATATCATGTGTTGAGCAGAGTGTGTGAGCAGCACAGACCTTTGATGTAGTTCCAACTCCAAAACCCTCGGGTTCGTCAAAGTCAACTCCCTCAGTTGCTCAACCATGAGTGGCCATGGGTGGCAGACTTATGTGAAATCCCATCCCATCCATTGCACTGGACACGAAACATTAGCATGCGCTCAGCACAACTTCAGATATGGCAGCTGCGTTAAGCAGGGTGCAGGGTACAACACAGACCAGGCCCGAGCACCAGGAACAGGTGTTAGAAATACTGCAGCATCCGCCATTTCCTTCCAATTTTGGGGTTTTGGACCCGCCACCGACTTGTCTGGACCTAAGTGGGGATCATGAGACACAGTTGCCATCAGGGCAAGCTGTGGTCATGTGCGGTTTGAAGTAAGGGGCCAGTGCGCAATTGGAAGAGGAGTTGGTGGATGACGAGGCCACCGACCCCACATGGACAGGGGTGATGTCTAGGGGCTAAAGCAGTGTAGATGTAGAGGGAAGCTAAATCAACAAAAAACCTGGGTAGAAGCAAAGGCATAAACTGGGGTGATGTTTAGGGGCTAAAGCAGTGTAGATGTGGAGGGAAGCTAATTCAACACAAAAAAACAGGGTAGAAACAAAGGCATAAACTGGGGTGATGTTTAGGGGTGAAAGCAGTGTAGATGTGGAGGGAAGCTAAGCAGCAAAAACAGTGGGTAGAAGCAAAGGCATGCAAAACTCTACCCTGTTGGAAGACTTATTCCTAGGTCTGGAACACGTTAATGGCCCCCCTGGACAAATTACTGCCACTCAGGGGCCTAGTGTCACCAGGAGGGACAAGTATAGGCGCATGTTGTGGGAATACCTGGCCGACACCAGCTCTGTCCTCTCCGATCCCTCTGTGCTCTACAGCCTACACTTATTTTCTCATCTTTTTTTCTGCACTGCACATCTCTTGCCTGCTTCCTTTGGGATCTTACAAGTGGTGGTCCACTTCCAAAGATGGTAATTTCACTAGACAGTGTAACGGGAGTAGCTGAGGGATCGCTGTCTTAACCACTTTTTGGCACAAAATTAACTTCCAAAGCCAAATATGGTGCAAGTATATGATGCAAGGACACCTACACACCTATCTCTGACACATTGGGGAGTTCACCCTCATGCGCCCTTTTGGCATGCACCATCATGTGCCTCTTCCCAGCCACTCCACATTTCCCAAGCTTTTCATTGCAGGCAGAAGTACAACACAACCCACCCCCATGCCCAAGCCTTTAACAGCCTCATCGATAAACTGCTGGCCCTGGAGATGTTGGTGTTTGTTTATGCTTCTGGAGACCCAGGCCTTCCGTCAGCAGATGGCAGCTGGGGCACCTCCCTATGCTGGGCCTAGCCGTTACTACTTCTCTTGGTGTGCTGTCCCTGCCTTGCGCCTGCATGTGTCCCATAACATCAGTCGGGCCCAGAGCTCTGCGCTTTGCTGCAAGGTCCACTTGACCACCGACACATGGACAAGTGCCTGTGGTCAGGGATGCTGCAGTGCTTATCTTTAATGACAGGCAGGGTGAATGTGGTGGAGTCTGTTCCCCAGGTGCAAACTGGGGTGGCCTATCTCCTCTCCCAGGCCAAAATTCATGGCAGGAGTAGACTGAAACCCTACGATGCTGCAACCTCCACCCCAGCTACTAGCGGAAAACACTGTAACACTGGCATGGGGAGATGTCAGCAGGCCGTGCTGAAACTGATCAGCTTGGGGGACAGACAGCACAGTGCCTCCGAGGTCAGGGATGCCATCCTGGCTGAGATGGCATTTTTTTTTCCCTGCTACACCTGGGGCCTGGCATTTTTGCGCCTGTGATAATGGCTGGAACCTGGTAGCAGATCTGGAGCTTGCCAGACTCAAACACGGTCCACGCATGGCCCACGTTTTTCAAATTGTTGGTGCCATGTTTCTTTGAAACCTACACCATTGTGCCTGATATACAGGTCAAAGTGGGGCCATTTTCGTAAGTGAGAACTAGCCTCTGCTAGGCAGAAAACATTCAGAGCACACTCCTCTCATCTTCGCACCGTTGGCTGGCGGAGGAAGACGAGGGGGTTGGAGTGGCATCTGATGTCCCTGTCCCACACGAGGCTAGAGGGTGCACTTCAGTGCATCCATTGCTTCACCACAAATGGTGTGAAGGGGAGTGGAAAATGGAGGAAATGGAGAGTGACCCTTACAGTTGGGGCCAGCAAAGGCATGCCAAGTAACACACTGGCACACATGGCTGACTTCATCTTGGGTTGCTTTTCAACACATATTTCACATCATGAAGAACAAATAATACTGGATTTTTACAAGCCTCGAACCCCGGTCTAGGTCTAATGTCTGTTCCTTTCTTATATTAGGGGAGAGGGAAAAAAAATTACTTCAGTGATACGTTTAGTGTACATAGACTGACTATTAATGTGCATCCCACTTAGTGTTGTTAGGGTTACACACCGTCACAACCTGGCTAAAGCTTCTATAGGTGTTAATAAAGTCAACATAACTTTACGGTATCCAAAAAGACAGCTGGTACCGACAGAGAGCAAGACAAATGTCAACCAAAGCTGTGAGCTCTGAACACCCACAGTGACTTTGGCGTCATCATCATTATAAGGGAGCGGGTGGTAATAAATAACTTGGCAGTGCCTAAAACCCAAAAAGCTTATACAACTATATTTACATTAAGATACACAAATGACACTTTTCAGTAGCATGTCATGAGACAAGCTGATAAGCTCTTCCTTTGTGCAGTGCTATTTGAAAGTTAAACGCTGCCTTTATTTTAATTCTGGAGAAGGTGCAGACATTAGATTTAGAACATGTTGTCTTCATTGTCCAAATCCTCTATATAGGTAACGTGTTTTTCGGGCCGAGCTGTCTGGGAACGAGCTGGTGCAGCACTGACAACCTGGGTGAATATGGCAAGAGCCTGAGATGTAGGGTGAATGAATCCCCAAATTATTTGTGGAATTCCCAGTGAGACAATGGCACTATCTACCAGTAGCAAAAATTGTGGGTGCACGTAACCCCAATATATTCTTTGAATTCCCAGTGAGACAATGGCACTGTATAGCAGTAGCAAAAATTGTGGGTGCACGTAACCCCAATATATTCTTTAAATTCCCAGTGAGACAATGGCACTGTATAGCAGTAGAAAAAATTGTGGGTGCACGTAACCCCCATAGATTCTTTGAATTCCCAGTCAGACAATGGCACTATATACCAGTAGCAAAAATTGTGGGTGCACGTAACCCCAATATATTCTTTGAATTACCAGTCAGAAACTGGCACTATTTAGCAGTAGCAAAAATTGTGGGTGCACATAACCCCAATATATTCTTTGAATTCCCAGTGAGACAATGGCACTGTATAGCAGTAGCAAAAATTGTGGGTGCACGTAACCCCCATATATTCTTTGAATTCCCAGTCAGACAATGGCACTATATACCAGTAGCAAAAATTGTGGGTGCACGTAACCCCAATATATTCTTTGAATTCCCAGTGAGACAATGGCACTGTATAGCAGTAGCAAAAATTGTGGGTGCACGTAACCCCCATAGATTCTTTGAATTCCCAGTGAGACAATGGCACTATGTACCAGTAGCAAAAATTGTGGGTGCACGTAAACCCCATATATTCTTTGAATTCCCAGTCAGACAATGGCACTATATACCAGTAGCAAAATTGTGGGTGCACATAACCCCAATATATTCTTTGAATTACCAGTCAGAAACTGGCACTATATAGCAGTAGCAAAAATTGTGGGTGCACATAACCCCAATATATTCTTTGAATTCCCAGTGAGACAATGGCACTATATACCAGTAGCAAAAATTGTGGGTGCACGTAACCCCAATATATTCTTTGAATTCCCAGTGAGACAATGGCACTGTATAGCAGTAGCAAAAATTGTGGGTGCACGTAACCCCCATATATTCTTTGAATTCCCAGTCAGACAATGGCACTATATACCAGTAGCAAAAATTGTGGGTGCACGTAACCCCAATATATTCTTTGAATTACCAGTCAGAAACTGGCACTATATAGCAGTAGCAAAAATTGTGGGTGCACGTAACCCCATATATTCTTTGAATTCCCAGTCAGACAATGGCACTATATACCAGTAGCAAAAATTGTGGGTGCACATAACCCCAATATATTCTTTGAATTCCCAGTGAGACAATGGCACTGTATAGCAGTAGCAAAAATTGTGGGTGCACGTAACCCCCATATATTCTTTGAATTCCCAGTCAGACAATGGCACTATATACCAGTAGCAAAAATTGTAGGTGCACGTAACCCCAATATATTCTTTGAATTACCAGTCAGAAACTGGCACTATATAGCAGTAGCAAAAATTGTGGGTGCACATAACCCCAATATATTCTTTGAATTCCCAGTGAGACAATGGCACTGTATAGCAGTAGAAAAAATTGTGGGTGCACGTAACCCCAATATATTCTTTGAATTCCCAGTCAGAAAATGGCACTATATACCAGTAGCAAAAATTGTGGGTGCACGTAACCCCAATATATTCTTTGAATTCCCAGTGAGACAATGGCACTGTATAGCAGTAGCAAAAATTGTGGGTGCACGTAACCCCCATATATTCTTTGAATTCCCAGTCAGACAATGGCACTATATACCAGTAGCAAAAATTGTGGGTGCACGTAACCCCAATATATTCTTTGAATTACCAGGCAGAAACTGGCACTATATAGCAGTAGCAAAAATTGTGGGTGCACATAACCCCAATATATTCTTTGAATTCCCAGTGAGACAATGGCACTATATACCAGTAGCAAAAATTGTGGGTGCACGTAACCCCAATATATTCTTTGAATTCCCAGTCAGACAATGGCACTATATACCAGTAGCAAGAAATGAGGGTATTTGTAACCCCAATATATTCTTTGAATTCCCAGTCAGACAATGGCACTATATACCAGTAGCAAAAATTGTGGGTGCACGTAACCCCAATATATTCTTTGAATTACCAGTCAGAAACTGGCACTATATGGCAGTAGCAAGAAATGAGGGTATTTGTAACCCCAATATATTCTTTGAATTCCCAGTCAGACAATGGCACTATATACCAGTAGCAAAAATTGTGGGTGCACATAACCCCAATATATTCTTTGAATTCCCAGTGAGACAATGGCACTGTATAGCAGTAGCAAAAATTGTGGGTGCACGTAACCCCCATATATTCTTTGAATTCCCAGTCAGACAATGGCACTATATACCAGTAGCAAAAATAGTGGGTGTATATAGCCCCAATTCTATTGCTAGGGGACTTGCAGGGTATTTCTGAGGTGAAGGTGGGGGGGCACACCGTTGGAACGGGGATTTGGGGTGTATATATGGGGTATATGGGAATACACTGTCAGTGTGTTCTATTCAGGATCCTGGGAAAGCTGGGTTGCGGCGATTGAGCCCGTCAGTGCCACGTTACACTGACAAGCTTCTCCCTGGAATTGAAGTTATATGTAAGCCCAATATATTCTTTGAATTCCCAGTGAGACAATGGCACTATATACAAGTAGCAAAAATTGTGGGTGCACGTAACCCCAATATATTCTTTGAATTCCCAGTGAGACAATGGCACTGTATACCAGTAGCAAAAATTGTGGGTGCACATAACCCCCATATATTCTTTGAATTCCCAGTGAGACAATGGCACTATATACCAGTAGCAAAAATTGTGGGTGCACGTAACCCCCATATATTCTTTGAATTCCCAGTGAGACAATGGCACTATATAGCAGTAGCAAAAATTGTGGGTGCACGTAACCCCCATATATTCTTTGAATTCCCAGTCAGAAACTGGCACTATATACCAGTAGCAAAAATTGTGGGTGCACGTAACCCCAATATATTCTTTGAATTACCAGTCAGAAACTGGCACTATATAGCAGTAGCAAAAATTGTGGGTGCACATAACCCCAATATATTCTTTGAATTCCCAGTGAGACAATGGCACTATATACCAGTAGCAAAAATTGTGGGTGCACATAACCCCAATATATTCTTTGAATTCCCAGTCAGACAATGGCACTATCTACCAGTAGCAAAAATTGTGGGTGCACGTAACCCCATTATATTCTTTGAATTCCCAGTCAGAAACTGGCACTATATGGCAGTAGCAAGAAATGAGGGTATTTGTTACCCCAATATATTCTTTGAATTCCCAGTCAGACAATGGCACTATATACCAGTAGCAAAAATTGTGGGTGCACGTAACCCCAATATATTCTTTGAATTCCCAGTGAGACAATGGCACTATATACCAGTAGCAAAAATTGTGGGTGCACGTAACCCCAATATATTCTTTGAATTCCCAGTCAGACAATGGCACTATATACCAGTAGCAAAAATAGTGGGTGTATATAGCCCCAATTCTATTGCTAGGGGACTTGCAGGGTATTTCTGAGGTGAAGGTGGGGGGGCACACCGTTGGAACGGGGATTTGGGGTGTATATATGGGGTATACGGGAATACACTGTCAGTGTGTTCCATTCAGGATCCTGGGAAAGCTGGGTTGCGGCGATTGAGCCCGTCAGTGCCACGTTACACTGACAAGCTTCTCCCTGGAATTGAAGTTATATGTAAGCCCAATATATTCTTTGAATTCCCAGTGAGACAATGGCACTATATGGCAGTAGCAAAAATAGTGGGTGTATATACAGTCCTATGAAAAAGTTTGGCCACCCCTATTAATCTTAATCATTTTTAGTTCTAAATATTTTGGTATTTGCAACAGCCATTTCAGTTTGATATATCTAATAACTGATGGACACAGTAATATTTCAGGATTGAAATGAGGTTTATTGTACTAACAGAAAATGTGCAATATGCATTAAACCAAAATTTGACCGGTGCAAAAGTATGGGCACCTCAACAGAAAAGTGACATTAATATTTAGTAGATCCTCCTTTTGCAAAGATAACAGCCTCTAGTCGCTTCCTGTAGCTTTTAATCAGTTCCTGGATCCTGGATAAAGGTATTTTGGACAAACAATTCAAGTTCAGTTAAGTTAGATGGTCGCCGAGCATGGACAGCCCGCTTCAAATCATCCCACAGATGTTCAATGATATTCAGGTCTGGGGACTGGGATGGCCATTCCAGAACATTGTAATTGTTCCTCTGCATGAATGCCTGAGGATTTGGAGCGGTGTTTTGGATCATTGTCTTGCTGAAATATCCATCCCCGGCGTAACTTCAACTTCGTCACTGATTCTTGAACATTATTCTCAAGAATCTGCTGATACTGAGTGGAATCCATGCGACCCTCAACTTTAACAAGATTCCCGATGCCGGCATTGGCCACACAGCCCCAAAGCATGATGGAACCTCCACCAAATTTTACAGTGGGTAGCATGTGTTTTTCTTGGAATGATGTTTCTTTTTGGACGCCATGCATAACGCCTTTTTTTATAACCAAACAACTCAATTTTTGTTTCCAAAATGAAGCTGCCTTGTCCAAATGTGCTTTTCATACCTCAGGCAACTCTATTTGTGGCGTACGTGCAGAAACGGCTTCTTTCTCATCACTCTCCCATACAGCTTCTATTTGTGCAAAGTGCGCTGTATAGTTGACCAATGCACAGTGACACCATCTGCAGCAAGATGATGCTGCAGCTCTTTGGAGGTGGTCTGTGGATTGTCCTTGACTGTTCTCACGATTCTCCTTCTCTGCCTTTCTGATATTTTTCTTGGCCTGCCACTTCTGGGCTTAACAAGAACTGTCCCTGTGGTCTTCCATTTCCTTACTATGTTCCTCACAGTGGAAACTGACAGGTTAAATCTCTGAGACAGCTTTTTGTATCCTTCCCCTGAACAACTATGTTGAACAATCTTTGTTTTCAGATCATTTGAGAGTTGTTTTGAGTAGCCCATGATGCCACTCTTCAGAGGAGATTCAAATAGGAGAACAACTTGCAATTGGCCACCTTAAATACCTTTTCTCATGATTGGATACACCTGGCTATGAAGTTCAAAGCTCACTGAGGTTGCAAAACCAATTTTGTGCTTCAGTAAGTCAGTAAAAAGTAGTTAGGAGTATTCAAATCAATAAAATGATAAGGGTGCCTATACTTTTGCAGCTGGGCGTCGCTGTTCTTTTAAATTAGAGGTCACATGTTTTCGGCAGCCAATGGGTTTTGCCTACTTTTTTCAACGTCACCGGTGTCGTAGTTCCTGTCCCACCTACCCTGCGCTGTTATTGGAGCAAAAAAGGCGCCAGGGAAGGTGGGAGGGGAATCGAGTAATGGCGCACTTTACCACGCGGTGTTCGATTCGATTCGAACATGCCGAACAGCCTAATATCCGATCGAACATGAGTTCGATAGAACACTGTTCGCTCATCTCTACTCAAGACCCACCTTGGACCACACATATGTCAGAAACCTGGGGGACATATACTGTGATTCCAGCACTCTGCCGGTATCCTTCTCTTATTACGTACAATCTACTTTTGTCCTGCATATGTCTTGCACATGTGCATACTGCATTGACAGTATGCACGGGTGTCCCATGCACAAGCCAAATACTCGGTGACATATCTTTTCTTCTACGTTTGCGCATGTTTTAGACAGATGTGCAAAGTCTGTATACCTTGCATATTCGCTATGTGTTAACTTGGTGTTCACGTGAGACAAGACTACTGCTCCACACCTGTTTCCCTTCCAGGTAATTAAACATTTATTATATAAAATTACTATCTATGGCATCAGTATACTCCTGAGGAAGACCTTTCTAGGACGATACATGTGGGGACGTCCTCCTAGGTCTTTCCTTTCTTTGTTTTGATTTTCATGTTACTTAACAACTCTTAACTCATTATGTATTCATTTGGCAATCTTGTACTCCACTTTTAGTTTTTTTTTTTCTCTATTGATATTTATAGCAACATATTCTATTATACTTTGTAACCTTGCTTTTTCCTTTGTAAGTTATCCTTATATATTTTTTACATATAGATTTGCATAATACTTTTCACATATATTTACACAGTTACATTTTTTTTTGCACATGCCCTTTTGCACATATGCAGATTTAGGCTGTACACTGGCTGTCAACTCTTTAGTCCTTTATGACATAACTATGCAAATGTATCTTGTAATTTATTTATTGGATATGATTTTTGGATATTTTATTTTTGGATACCTCATTTAGATTAATCTATTGTTTTTTTTTAGTTGGTTAAAAACAAAATAATAAAAAAAGAACATTATCAGAATTGTGGGCAGTGAAATTACTGGGAAAAACAGGACAAGGGACAGGCAAAAGAAAGGGGAGGAGAATACACTTGTTCAGGTACGACTAACAAAAAGAATGTGGATAGCAACAGCAAAACTACTTCTGGTCTTCACAGCCCCATTCAGTAGTCACAATGATGTTGTGGTGCCATTGCTCGGGTGGTGATAGCACTGGCAGAAACATTTCTGGATTTGGTGGCAGCAGCTATGTGTAATCTCCTGTATGCAGTTTTTGTACATTACCAAATGACAAATCAATGGCAAGATGCAAGATCTGCAGACAGATTAGCCATGAGAATGCAGGCATGCATATACCCTGTTTCCCCGAAAATAAGACATGTTCTTATAATTAATTAGCTAACGAAATATATGACCTTTCTTATTTTCGGGGGATGTTTTATGCAGCGGCTGGAGCGGGGCACAATCGGCAAACAAAGCGGGGAACAATTAGCGGAGTACCGGTGACTGCCGGTTGTATGTGATCCAGAAGGTGAAGGGGGGGGTGTGTCTTATTTTTGGGGAAACAGTGTAGGTCTCTCTGTACTCACAGGAAATGGCATCATCAGCATATTTTGCAAAATCAAATTATCAGTCACACTAAGTGAGCAAGACGGTTCCATTCCTTCTCTCCATGACTGTCTTTGTAGGCAGGCCACATCCATTCCACACTTAGCACTTGGTGGGCACTGTTATATTATCAGTATTATCATCATCTTAACCTGCTTTTCCTCCTCCTTCTACTTCACGAAATCTGCACCTAGTAATCCAGCTGTTCTGCAAGTTTAACTCCCACCATGCCAAGGTAGCTGATGGCCATGCACTGTCTCCATGGAGAATACCTAGCCACCATTATTTCTCAAGGAATTTCAATACATTACCTGTCATGGACCACTGGGTCAATGTTTTGAGCCTAGAAAAACAGCAAGGCCCAGTGCATTCTATTACTGACATCACCTCACAGATGCAGGTCAAACACAGTTTCAACACCTGATGAAGCCAGTGCATTGCAAAACGAGCATTGGGGTAGTATTTTTTACACCCCCTTTCTTCTGGGATTTTTCTGTATTTGTGCTGTACTTTATTCTAAGTAACATCAATGAATCCAGGTATACTTTTGGTCTATATATAGTGCTTCTCCAGTTTCTATACACTGAATCATTTCCCACCCCAGCTTCCCTTGTTTCAGGGTTGCAAGGTGAAGTGCATATTCAGTGGCACTTTTTTCACTTTTGATAGTGTGATACAAATTTGTCTTGAAATTATATCAATTGTCACTTATTCACTGTCATACACTACTTGCTTTGAAGGTGAAGCACACATTGAGTGGCAGTGTTGCATATGCTGTAACATCATTTGAGCATCAGTGTATGATTACTGCATGCAACACACCACAGACTCAATTTTCTAGTTTGGGGATTAATGTTAGTTGGAAACATCTGTGTTATTGTCATGCCATCTACTAGTACAAGTACTAGTACAAACAATAGCAATATGGTTTGCACCAGCAACACTACTTCTGATCTTGCCAGCCTCGCCAGTAGCCTCAAGGTTGTTTTACTTCCTGATAATAAAAATTAAGATTTTGAAAGCAGTGAAACACAAACATTCAGCCAGGGTTCTCTGTGTTCCTCTTCCTCTGCTGTTGTAACACATAATTTATCACGCTGCCTTTCTCCGAAGTTAACCATGTCTTTTTTATCTTAACTGCAGTGGAATCTGTTGAGAGAGATATTTCTCTTAGTCCAAGTCTTGATGAGTGGAATGACAACTTTTTTTTAGGATGTAGAGGAGGCAGTGGTGGAAGAAATGATGGTTGGTGGTGGTGTAACAAGTATTGGCTTGGGGCGTGGCACTTCAAAAAAGGATTAGATGCCTTTTTAGAGCAAAATAACATTGATAGTTATGAAAATGTATAGAATGTTGTGAATCTTTCCAATCCCCTGGTTGAACTTATATTCTGATGTCTTTTCAACCATAATTACTATACAATTATGTCACAATGTTATAACAAAATATAACAAAAAACCTCACCACTGCTTCTTCAAATACCAACACCATGTTGGTGGAGCATAATGCTCCCATAAAAGGATAGTTTTTGGAGGCTTCTTCATCACTTTTCAAGCAGGCACTCTGGCACTAATTTCATTTCAAAATAACAAGCCTGTCGCACTAGTCCGCAAAACTGGCTAGTTTTTATATAAAACTATATTATAATTAATCTTTGGACCAAACCACCCAAACTAGATACACAATTAATCATCAGAGGTTCCCCCATCAATACTCAAGAAAAAAAAAATGCTGAAATTCTAAAAATAATTATCCTATGCAGTAAATAATGTAATGGAATAAAATCAAAATGTGTAAATCATAATTTTTTTCTTTTTCACCTCCCCCCCCCCCATTTTTTTTTTTTTAAAAACATTAAAACAGCATATAATCCCCCAAGTGATACTATTGGTATTATTGAAAAGTACAACCATATGGTATTATGTTCCACAGATTATAACTAATGTATCATTTTTACTGCATGGTGAAAGGCATAAAAACAAAATCAGTAAGAAAATAGAACAATTTAACTTTGCAGTTCCATCCATTCCATTCTGCATCTACATTAGGAAATATAATTAGTCCCATAAGACACCAAGCCTTCATATCACTCTATCACTATAAAAAAATTAAAAAAATTAGAACTTTTGAAAAAAAAAGAGAATAAATAATGAAAACGCAAATGCTGAAAATTCCCATGCCCTAGAGGGGTTAAAGTACCTGTGATCGTATATTGTATATATACTGTAACACAGGTCTCCTACCCGTCATCTATCATGTTCTTTAATCTCATATCAGGCTGTAAATACACTCTGTGGACATATACTGCCTGACTGAATTACAGTTACGACTTTCTATAGTTTAGTTTAAAAAATATTAGTAAAACGATGGGTTGGTAATAAAATATTTGTTTAGTTTAAAAATCCAGTTATATACATACAACAAATTGCAAGACCCTGCATGGAGACTCTGAGTGCATCACCGATCAAAGTGACAACGTATCCCAAAATGATGAAGCAATTTCTCACATATTACAGCATTTATCACCTATCAGTTATGTATTCAAATTGAATTTACTGCTTGTCAGTTAGGTTAGCATGATAAATTATTTTCTATGTGGGGGAATATAACTTTCAAGTATAAAGCCATGCATTAAATACCAAATAAAAAGCCTATTTGTAGAAAATAACATCTCTTCCCAAGTCTTGCTCACAAAAGTAATTGAAAAAGGAAAGTTTATTGCTAGTTTTATGTCTTTTTATTATTAAAATAAATGTTGTAAAATCTTTGTGCATGTAAAATATATAAATGATCTGACATTTTGTTCTCCATTTGTATAGTCCTGAGAAAATACATTGTGGAAATAATATTTTTTCAACTAGGTTCAGCTTTGGTAAGGGATATTACATAAAAAATATAGACAGGGACATACGGTAGGCCATGATACACAGTGGTAAAAATGTATTCCAGAGGTTAAATATTGAAATTAATCTACCATCTATAAGCAGACATAGAAAGGTGGAAGCCCTTTGAACCATTTAGTGGAGTGTATCGGTGTACTATTTACCATGTATCTTTGGCACATTGGTGGTTGAATTCCTACATTTATCACATATCTCAAACCTTAACAGCTTTACTCTCTTGTAGACAACATTTTGGAGATTCACTGCCCCCCGAAGTGAAAATGCAGATTGGGTCATAGAATAAGGGTAAACATTCCCTAAGAAATATTCTCTTGTGTCACAATCTGATAATCGTTTTCACCTTAATTAGATACCTCAACCTTAGTTGCAATGGGTCTTGTAGTGTCCAATTGTCTACTTGTAGTGTGAGGGTAAGTTCACACGGAGGAAAGTGGAGCGCAATCTGGCACGTATACACGTGCTGGCAGATGATGCCCTTAAAATGCTCCCATTCATTTCAATGGGAGCCTGGATCGTATATGCCGTGTTATTTTGCGACCATGATTTTGCAAAATCACAGACACAAAATAACGCAGCGTATACACTCCTAACTCCAATTGAAATGAATGGGAGCATTTTGAGCGCGTCATCTGCCGGCATGTGCATACATGCCAGATTGCGCTCCACTTTCCTCCGTGTGAACTTACCCTTATAAGTTTGGTCTTGCCAAGGATCTATAACATTCTGCAGGATAGGTTTGGAATTGTTTGATGTGGGGTCAAGAATCAGAACAGCTATGTGAGTATAGCCTAAGGATCTGAGAAACTTTGACAAGAGTCAAATTTTGATGGCTAGATGGCAGATCAAGGCATCTAAAAACAGGTGTGTGGGGTGTTATACCTATCAAATATGGTCCAAAGAAGTTGAATCAGTAAACCAGTGACAAGGACATTGTTCAAAGCTCATTGATGCATATATGGAGTTAAGACTTGCTCACATGGTGCAATTTTGAAAATTGTTTATTTAACTGGAAATAAAATGCAAGCAATTTTGTAAAAAAAAAAAAAAAATTAGATTGGGAAACATTGGGGTAAAAGATTTTTTTTTTAAATGTGGTCCCTGAATACACAGGATATCTGGTTTAGCTGTAAGTGCTTCTCTCCACAGAAGTGATCTCTTGCATGAGTTATTGAAGCTCTTGACATTAAAATATAAGACATTTAACAAGACTTTAAAAGCTTAGTGACTTCTCTAGTGAATATGTTACATACAACTACCTGCAATTTCTTTATTATATTTGCTAGGTGGCTGGGGAGACAGTTATAAGGACTTATAAGCCTATTAAACTGTGAACTTTCAATGCAAAGCCATATCAAAAGTCAAAATACAAAACAGAATCTAAACAACAGTTAAACTGTACAAACTTGAAGTGCAGTTTGCAGAAATAAAACAGACAATAAATCCTCACAATTATATGTCATAGTATTTCCTCATGTGGCTGTAGAGGAGGAACTCCAAGGAGGATTGATCTTTGGGGACTGTGAAACCTTTGTTCCTTATGTTCTTGTCATAAGAGTTAAAGATATTTTTCTAAACTATGATTTTAGTAGGAAAGACACACTTATAAGGGACACTGTGTTGCCATAACACTGCTGTGATAAAAGTGAGTTTCTTCTTATCTTTCATGCTAGCATGACATAGGTCAGTTAAACACTACCGAGACCTATGACTAACTTCTGGAGTCAGAAAATACTCAGAATCTGGCAGCTTAGCCCATCAGATGCCATATTGAGTAGCAATCACAGCCTCTGGGTGGTAGAGGGGCAACATCGCTACACACCTATCACCCTTCAGACCACTCACAATGATCAGAGAAGATCAATGGCCTCTTGTTAGGGAATAGCCAGATGATAGTTTCGCAGAAGCTGCTGGTGAACCCTGGAGGGAGGGGCACAAGGGACAGTGAGCCCTAAGCTGAAGCCCCCATCTTTCCCTTCCTATTGCCAGACCCTATCCTATGTAATAGGCGGCAACCACGAAGACAGTCCCTCCCTGAATACGTGAAACACAAAACGCAGACAAGACGAACAACAACAAATGGAGGTCAGCTAGCCAGGGTTCGGTAACAGTAGAGCGATGCAGTGCTAAATCAGAGTCCAAAAGAATAATCAGTAGGGAAGCCAGAGTTCATGGATTAGAATACAAGTAATTAAACAGCAAGAGAAACCAGCAAGCAAGAGGCAATAATCGGCACCAGTGTGACTGTGAGCCAAGACTAAATAGGGGAGGAAGAACCCGCCCAGAATCTGACAGGAAGGCAGGCTGTCAATCACAGGCAAGACAAAATCAAACCACTGAATGGACAGAGGCAACAAGGGCAGAAGACGGGTTAGTGCAAATTCAATTACAGAACTAGAGCCGTGTTCACACAGTGCAACTAAAAACTTCAAGCAAATTATCAAACTGCACCCGCCTCCTGCGCCACAGCATGCGAGCAGAGGGTGGCGCAGAGACCCGAACAGGCAGAGATGTTACACCTCTTGGCTGGCTTTCTCTCTTACACATAGTGAGCCTTTATACATGCACTGTGGATGTTAGACATCAGAATGTGATAACTTTAGACAACCGTTAATTTTCAAAAAATGCTGTTTTATTAGCAAGCACAGTAAAAAACAATAAGAATCAATATAATTATGATATTGCAATGACCCGCTAGAAATAGTTGCCATATCATTTTAAATGCAGAGTGAACGCCATAGGAACAAACTGCTAAAAATAATAATAGTAACAGATGTTTTTCCACATGGACCTGCTAAAACGTTAATACAAGCAAATAAAAAAACATTATTTGTACCCAAAAATGTCAAATTAAAGTATAACTCATCACACAAAGAATAAGCCCTCACTTATATCGACAGAAAAATAAAAAAGTTATGAATTTAGGAAGGCGGAGAAGGAATATACAAAAAAGTAAGCATAAAGGGTTACATATATTACAGTTTACAACATCTGTACTGTTCAAAATCTGGAAAATGGTAAGAACATGGAGCTATAGTAGTGTGGTGAACAAATTATATATATCTTATTTTAATCTGTTCTCCAAATTAGTTTTTAACACATACATATGCTAATGTGATTGCTGCTAATATAGATAGGGTTTTTCATTAGAAGAGCAACAGAGAAAATACATTTAGGTTGTTTCCTCTATCTTATACTTTGTGGTGTAACTGAGATTTCCTATGTACAGGAACTGTTATACTGTGACCTCTGGAAATGACACAATTTCATAGCCAAAGAATCTTACTAACCACTTATTGTGTACCTAAACTGTACCCCACTTTCTAAGCATGCAATTAACCACTACTGTTCTACTTTCTCTGCTCATCTCACTTAAAGGAGTTGTTTGGTTAAATGGAAATCCCTACACTAATCTAGCCCCCCCCCCCCTCCTACTTTCTAAATAACATAACTCAGAAAAAAAATGTATATTTACCCAGGAACATTTATTGAGCAGTACGCTCGTGTAGTTGACCATACCAAAATGGCCATTCGGACATGAGTAGTCCGCTCTGCCCGAACCAGGATTGAGAGAACAGCACGGCATCAGAGGGCAGTGCTCAGCCCAAGTTCAGGAAAAGAGGAGGAGGGACGGAGCACAAGCATCCAAGAGGTGGTGTACATGGATGCCACGGGAAGGGGGGAGCTTGAAGAGTTTAGTTAATGTCCAGGTTCTCTGTGATGCTCATTTGCATAATAAAAAAGCAGTTTTAGAAGAAACGGCGGGGAGAATCCAAGAAGGAAAGGTAGGATTAGAATAGCCTTTTTAGTGAAAAATTAGTTTTGGCAATCATAGACTCCCTTTGAAGGGTTAAAAACCTGCCCTGATCAGTGGAGCACAAGCTTCTGTTTTGCAGTCAATCATGAACTTGCTCATTCTCCTTCTCTTGGTATAGGGCAGAACAGGGATAAAAGTAATAGACTATGGGATGCATGAAAACTTAGTCTAGACCCCTGTTATGGTAGTAGCGTAGAGATTAGCAAATCTCCCAAAATTTGTTTCTGGTGAGGTTCAATCAGTTTGGCTGTCACATTTGTTTTGGAATTGTTTTTTCTAATCAAAATTTTTTGTTGCCAAATGGTAAGGTAAAACAGACTACATGATCTAAATTCACCAATCACAACCTACAAATGTCATTGGCTGGTTAAAAATGGTTTGGGTTACTCCACATAATTGTCTTACTTGTAAACCATCCTGGAGCACTTTCTGGCACATAAATTAATAAATGTGGTTCATTTTGGTGAAATAGCATATCAAAAATGGAAGTATAGAGCATCACAGGTTTGTGTAGGTACTCCTTTAGATACAAAGGAGTCCCTGCACTGAAATAAATGGCAGCAGGCTATTTAAATGGTACATTAATAATTTACAGCCATTTTCAGAGATTCAGCAGACATAAATCCAAAAAAGGTTCAGATTCACTAGAATCCAAAACTTCTGGAAAATTCTGAACTAATTTTATTTGTGTGAAATATTTCTTTTGAACTATTTCTACTCATCTCTTCTGTAGAGCAGAATGGGTATAAATAGAAGACTGTGAGAAGACTGTGGTGCATGACATGTGTCCTGATCCCAATGCCAAGACCTTACATGCTCTACAGTACACCATGCCAAAGTCACTGGCCTTAGGTCCTGATGTGACATATGGCATGTATATTGTTTAGTGTTTCAATTAGTAACATATTAGCCCCATGATCAGTAAGAAGTATTGAACTGGGTAATCAATTTGCAAAGAAATATTCCAAAAGATTATAACACTTCTAACTATAACTAAACTTAGTAAACTATGTCTAGTTTAGTCTCAACAAAGGTCTATATTTTTGGAATAGTTAAACTGGTTATCTTGCATACGCCAAAGTCAATTTACTGTATGCAGTTTTATCAATTTACTGTTGATACCAAGCACATCATACAGTTAGACAGGCTATTAAACATTTGATCTTTTCCCTTTGTGATTTATAGCTTCACTCTGACTTGGACAAGGGCATTGGATCAGTGAAATATACCCTCTCAGGTGATGGAGCTGGTACAATTTTCACAATTGATGACACTACAGGTGACATCCATGCCATTAAAAGTCTGGACAGAGAAGAAAAACCATTCTATACATTACGTGCTCAAGCTGTGGATATAGTTACTGGAAAACCAGTGGAGCCAGAATCGGAATTCATTATCAAAGTTCAGGACATTAACGATAATGAACCAAAGTTTTTGGATGGCCCTTATGTTGCGAGTGTTCCCGAAATGTCTCCAGTTGGTGAGTAAAAAAATTTAATATTAGAACGTTGTTCTACATTACACTTTATTACTGTAAAATTATTACAATAAAATCATATTTTATATCAAATCGACAATAATGGTCCACGTTGTACATATAGTATATATTGTTACAAAAGCAATTAATTGTCTTTACTTAAAGTACTCAGAACATATTGTTTTTAGATGATGAACAAAGATACCCAACATTAGCAGGACAAAGGCACTGACCAAAAATAGAAAGGGAGGCAGAAATCAGTTGAACCCTGAATAAATTCAATCAGTCTTGGTTTGTTTGAAACTTCTGTTTCGGTAAGCAGGCTTAGTAGCGATGAACACCTAAGAGGTATAGAGTGGTATTATATTCTCTCTGTACAATCAAAGCACCAACTGTTACTATGTCCAAGAATTATGAAGCACCCTGCTATTATCTTTGTTTTAGACCGGACCTGTTTAGATGATGACATCATAATATTACATTTAGACTAGAAGGTCCAGTGTTAACTATAAAATGCTCTTACTTCACAGTTCTAAGGTCCAAACAATTGTACATCACCCACCAAGTTCTTAGGAAAACAGAAACACTTCTATCAGCTAAACAGGATTGTAGAAAATGGAACCATGTGACCGTCTTCAGCTTTCTATATCGTGTAGCCTATCAGCATAGACATTAAAAGAAAGTGTTCCATACAAAACCCTATATAGGTATACATCTAGTTGACTGATACGTAACAACTTAAAAAAATTGGCATGCAGCTTGTTTAAAGTTGTCTTTTCGCAACATCTGGAGATCTATCTTTTGGAGATCATTGCTAGCAACAAGTAACTATCATTGTGTGTATATCTCTCTATCTCTCTATATTATAAAAATGAATTTCTGTCTGTCTGTCTGTTCTCTATTGCAAACTAAACGACTGTACCGATTTTCACCAAATTTGGTACAGATACACTTCAGGTATCTGGGAAGGTTTAAGACAAGACTACAACTCACTCGGACGTACCGTTGCTGAGATACAGCATTCCAGAAAAAAATACCCCCCCCCCCCCCCTTAGCCAATACAAACCTGCAAGTCTTTCACTCATATTACAACTGCAATACACACGGTCACTCCACATGCACAATACAACACTGATATCCAAACTGAGATATACGCATCAGAGGATTAGATACACAGATCAGCACACAGTATCACACACCAGAGGATTAAATACACGCGTCTGCACACAGTCCCACACACCAGAGGATTAAATACGCGCTTCTGCACACAGTTCCACACACCAGAGCATAAGATAAGCACGTCTGCACACAGTACCACATGCCTTAGAATTAGATATGCACACACAGTTCCACACTCCAGAGGATTAAATATGTGCATCTGCACACAGTTGTACACGCCATAGGATTAGATACACACGTCTGAACACAGTACCACATGCCATAGGATTAGATGTGCGTGTCTACACAGTTCCACACGCTGTAGGATTAGATACACGCCTCTCCACACAATACCACACAGAGGAGGATTAGATAAGTGTGTCTGCACATAGTACCACACTTTTGAGGATTAGATACATATCTCTGCAGACAGTACCACGAGCCAGAGAATTAGATATGCATCTCAGCACACAGTACCACACAGGGGAGGATTAGATACACACGTCTTCACACAGTACCACATGCAGTAGGATTAGATACGCGCGTCTACACACAGTTCCACACGCCGAAGGATTAGATACGCGCCTCTTCACATAATGCCACACAGGGGAGGATTAGATACGAGGGTTAGATATGCACGTCTGCACACAGTTCCACATGCTGAAGGATTAGATACGTGTGTCTGCACAAAGTACCACACGGGGGAGGATTACATACGCAGCTCTTCACACAATACCACATAGGGGAGGATTAGATACACATATCTTCACACAGTTCAACATGCCAGAGGATTAGATATGCATGTCTTCACATAGTACCACCGCCAGAGTATTAGAAATGGACATCTGCACACAGTACCACATACCGTAGTATTAGATACACGCGTCTGCACACAGTTTCACATGCCGGAGGATTAGATACACACGTCTGAACACAGTACCATACGCCGGGGGATTGGATACATGCGTCTGCACACAGTACCACATGTAAAAGGATTGGATACGCGCATCTGCACACAGTTCCACATACCACAGCAAAAGATAAGCACATCTGCACACAGTACCACATGCCGTAGAATTAGATATGCACGTCTACACACAGTTTCACACTCCAGGGGATAAAATACATGCGTCTGCACACAGTTGTACATGCCATAGGATTAGATACACACGTCTGCACACAGTACCACATGCCGTAGGATTAGATATGCGCATCTACACACAATTCCACACGCCGTAGGATTACATACGCGCCTCTTCACACAATACCACACAGGGGAGGATTAGATACATGTATCTGCACACAGTACCACAAGTCAGAGAATTAGATACGCGTCTCAGCACACAGTACCACACGGGGGAAGATTAGATACATGTGTCTGCACACAGTAACACATGCCAGAGGATTAGATATGCATGTCTGCTTACAGTTCCACATGCCAGAGGATTAGATACGCGTGTCTGCACACATATTTTTGGAGCTGTGTCCTGAATGATTCTACTGGCTTTTGGTTTTCTGTTATCCTAGGTGAAGTAACCTATTCTTATGTTTAATTAGAGCTAGAGTTTTATATATATACATATATATATATATATATATATATATATATATATATATATATATATACACACACACACACACACTCTCTTATATTTCAAGAAGTTAATGAAGTTAGAGGACATAATAAATTGTACACAGAAAGCAATTTCACTAACCTAGCACATGTATTTATGCAAAGAGGTTAAATGTTGAATATTTATGCTTAGAGACTCCAGCACATAGAGTGGGATTAGCCTTTGGCAACATACAGTAATAAAGTTGAATGCCCCTTGAGAAATGAACATCATACTCAGGCAAATACATTTTTTTTAAAAAAAGAGATATGAATGACAGTTTTATAAAGAGCTTATGGTTTTTCGTTATTGTTATTTATTATAATTGTTCAAATTGCATATAGATAGATAGTATCTCACAAAAGTGACCATTATGACATATTTAAAACAATATGTCATATCTGGAGCATTTACTTAGCTAGCCCAGGTCACAGGCAGGAGGTTCCAAAAGAAGGCTGGGTTAGAGTCCTTCAAAAATTGTTCATGGAGAGGATCCAGTTGTCAGATACCTGGAGCTAAAACCAAACTTTTAGTCTTTCCAACTTCCTGCCAAGCTCTGCGGCCAAGTTTAAGAGTTTTGCTCACTATTTCCTTTTATTTTCTAAACTCATTTGATAGTATGTATATCTTGGTATTAAATCTTTTCTTTAATAACTAAGCATTTTACTTTTGTGCATATTAAAGGGATTCTATCATTAGAATTAGAGATGAGCGAACAGTGAAATGTTCAAAGTTCGATTCGAATAACAATACTCAATACTCGACTGTTTGATCGAACATCAAACCCCATTATAGTCTATGGGGAATAAATGCTCGTTTAGGGGGAAACCAATATTCGACCCAGGAGGGTCATCAAGTCCACTATGACACCCCAGGAAATTATGCCAACACCCTGGAATGCAACTGGGACAGCAGTGGAAGCATGTCTGGGGGCATCTAACATGCCCAAGTCACTGTATTATGTCGAGATCCCTGTCAGCTTGCGATATGCGGGAGCTGACTTTTTCCCATAGGAATGCATTTACCAGTGCCTTCCTATGCTGAGATGTAGCAGTGCTGGCCGTACACTCAGTTTGGCTACACCGAAGATGCAGCCAAGCTGAGCGCACGACCAGCACTGCTACACCGGAGATGTGAATCCTGCTGCACACTCAGCTCTGCTGCATCAGAGATGTAGCAGAGCTGAGTGTGTGCTGAATCTTGTTTCACACTCAGGTCTGCTGCATCAGAGATGCACTGAACCCTGCTGCACACTCAGCTCTGCTGCATTAGAGATGCGCTGAACGCTGCTGCACACTCAGCTCTGCTGCATCAGCACATATCTGAGCTGAGTGTTAAGCAGGATCCAGTGCTTCTTTGATGGAGCGGAGCTGAGTGTGCAGCAGGGTTCAGTGCATCTCTGATGCAGCAGAGCTGAGTGTGCAGCAGGGTTCACATCTCCGGTGTAGCAGTGCTGGCCGTGCGCTCAGCTCAACTGCATCTCCGGTGTAGTTGAACTGAGTGCACGGCCAGCACTGCTACATCTTGGCATAGGAATGCATTGACCAGTGTTGATTGGCCGAATGCCATACAGAGTACAGCATTTGGCCAATCAACACTGGTTCTGCCAGAGGAGGCAGAGTCTAAGATTGGTCCACAGCAATCTCCATTCTGGTCCGATCTTAGACTCCGCCTCCTCACAGACGAGCCTTCGTCAAAACCAGCATTGATTGGCCGAATGCTGTACTCCGGTTTTCTTCGGTATGCAAATGAGTTTTCTTGCAGCACTGGTGGCAGTCCCCTGCACTCAAACAGCACTGCATGCCCCAGTGCTGTTTGAGTGCAGGGGACCACCACCAGTGCTGCAAGAAAACTCATTTGCATACCTAAAAAAAATTGGAATATCTACCAAACGGCAGCGTTAAGAAGACTTCTAAGGGTAGGAAAAGAATAGCCTTTCTTAGGCTATTCCTATGTTTTAGGGGGGAAAATTGATTTTAATGATAGAATCCCTTTAAATCTTAAACTTTTATAAGGTTGTCCTTTAATTCAAATGTCTGCACAATCCTGAAGAGAGAAAATACTACTTAGCTTTGTTACCTGCAAGACGTTCACTGTGTGGTGCCAGGAGGCACATTTGTGAGTTTGGGTATGCCAGTGTCTTCCATTGACATACTGTATCCTTTACAACACATGCATATCCAGAATTCCCAAAAGTTATAAAACTAGGAATATAAGTGCTGTGAAAAAGCATACATGAGAAATTATCGCAATCACCTTTTTATGCTTCTTGTAAGTGCAAATGTACCTCACATTTAATAGCGATGACTCTATGTACTGAACTAATATTTACATATGGAATAATGATTTTAGCTATGGAGGAAACATTTAATTCTTTATAATATTTTACTTTGTGTGGTCTAGTAACAATGAAAGTATGGCATACAGTACAGGTAATGTGTCATCAGAAAATTAGTTTTTAAACTAAATTTTTGTGACACATATTTTTAAAGATTTTTGTTTTATTATTTTCATGTCACTAGCTATATTTTAACCCCTTCCCAGTCATTTCCATTTTATAATTTAAGATAAATCGAGAGTTTGTCATAAATCGAGAGTTTATGTTCAAAAACCAGGCTGGAGATCTGTACCATGTCACCAATAGTTTGAAATGGCTCTCCTGCAGAAAGGTGAAGAAAGGTTTGCCCCTGGGCTGAGGTCTAATGAAACTTTTGCCCACAACAAGAGGGATGCAGTCATGATTTTCTCAAAGTCCGTATAGGATCTCCCTACACATGTGTCAGAGAACAGTTTTTTACAATATTTTAATGTTTAATTTGTAGAAAATTTAGATTTGCAAGTCAAGGGACTTGTGTAAGAGAATCTGCTGATGGGACAGTTTTATTTATAGAGAAGCCCCTAGGTGGATAGTTAGAAGAAGATCCCGTAGATCTCTGGGATGTACTGCATCTTCAGACCAACTGGTAAACACAAGGAAGGAGAAGGAGATATTGGAATTGGAGTGTGAGCCAGGTCTCACAAGTGCCTCTAATGTGGATGCTTCCTTGATCCCTGGTGTGTTGAGTAAGTAGAGACATCCATAGGTCTTTCATTAAGTCTGGGCAATAGGCTGCAGTAGCTAACATTTGCAGTAAGGTAAGAGATTGTAGGGTGGCAGGTTCAAGTCATAAGTGTAGTTGTACAGCTGCAAAACACTGTGTGATGTCAAGCAGGTTGATGCCTCCAACTGGTTTAGGTAGGGATAGAGCAGAGTAAGTCTTCCTCTGTTTCCATATAAATGTTGGGAATAAAGTTCTTATAGCTTTAAAAAATACAGATGGGATATAAATATGAAGTATGTGCATTTTGTACAGGATTTTTGGCATAATGTAGGTTTAAATAAGGTACTTCCTTCCGAACTATGATAGGAGACGTATATCATAGAACTGGACAAACCACTGCATTACAGAGATGAGAGGGATAAATCTCTTCCAGGAAACAAGGTACTTTTATGCACAGGCAGTTATGAGAAGTAGACCATGGAAATGGCAATGTCTATTGTAATATTGCTTCTACCTCAAAGAGTGAGATATTGAGGATCTCTGGTTTGGAAACATTTACTTTGCTATTTGGCATAGAACCAGTTTCTGCTATAATATCTAAGTGTATAGGTAATCCTGTCTCTGTGTTTGATATGAGGAAGAGGACATCAGCAGCAAAAGCAGTTGCTTGAAGGATAGTGGAACTTAAGTCAAGATCTCTTATAACTGGACATTCCCAGACTGCCTGAAAGAAGGAATCAAGGGGTAACATGAAAAGGGCAGGAGAGAATGACATATATTGAATGGTTGGGACAATGTCCCATTGATTGTCAAATGGGAATGACATTAACCTTTTTGCTGCCAAGGGTCTCTGGAAATTTTGCACCTCCAGTAGCCAGAGCAATTTTCACAGTTTTGAGATGAACAAATCAAACCTAAATTGCAACATTAAAAAAGCATCCAACCTCCCCATACCTATATATTTTCTTAAAGTACACACCTGCAGCATTGTCAGAATGCCACTTGGTACTGTATATGAACAGGCACCTTCATGCAATTTTGATTTAAAGTGAATGTTTTATGAAAAAATGCAAATAAATGTATATTAGTTGTTAAAAGCGGAAACCAAACAAAAAATTAAATGCACCAAACCTCCTAAAAATAAAAGTTCAACATGTACAGAGTTCATACATATCACTATAGCCTGCACCCGCATGCACGTGTCTTCAGAAAATCGCTAGAACTGGAAGGAACAAAAATCTGCTTTGAAGCTGGAAATGTTAAAAAAGTATCATCCTATAAAATGTAGGGATTACACACCATGAAAAGTAAGTGAACCCCTAAACCCTATATATTTTTTGAAAGTAGACAACCTGAAGATTACAAATATCTTAATGGGTCATCGATAGCCACATCCACCTTCATGCAACTTTGTGACCAACACAAATAATTTTTTGAAAAAATACGCTAAAACACATATTTGCACCTAAAACTCATGTTCAATCTCAGATTCATATACAAAATACTTTTAAAATAATAGCTTAAGGTGTATACAATGTGTATATATACTATATGTACCACAAACATCAACTACCCTGTTTCCCCGAAAATAAGACATGTTCTTATAATTAATTAGCTAACGAAATATATGACCTTTCTTATTTTCGGGGGATGTTTTATACAGCAGCTGGGGCGGGGAACAATCGGCAAACAAAGCGGGGAACAATTAGCGGAGTGCCGGTGACTGCCGGTTGTATGTGATCCAGAAGGTGAAGGGGGGGTGTCTTATTTTCAGGGAAACAGGGTACAACAAGAGCTCAGACTCCCTAAAACACGAATACAGAAGACAAGCAGGATTTTGCTGTGGTTCACTAATATGTTAAAAGCTATACTGCACCTACCAAACGGTGACTGTGATACCAACATCTAATTTTTTTCAGATTACACAGTATACCATATATAAAAACACAATTTAATAGTTCATATATACAACCACCTTCATTCAACTTTGCGGCAAACAGAGATTGCTAGCAAAAATTGTGCAAAAATTCAAATTTGCAACTAAAGTGCGGCTCAAGCAATCCCTTTCTGCAAACATAATGCACTGTACATAAAACTGCAATATGTGAGGAGTTCATAAATACCACAGATGAATATATTTACAGGGGCGGGTGTTAAAGAATTGCCAAAATCGCAGAAATGTGCCATCCCATTTTGCGCATGCAAATTAAATAGGACTTTACATAAAAATTTTATTTTCCATCCCCCTATAAAAATTTTAGCAAACTATATGTTCATCTCTAGTGATAATCATTATTACTATTATTTTAGTGTGTAACGCACATCGCTAGAGACATATTTTACTTTAGAAAGCTCAGGTATAGACAGGACAGGGATTGGGTGAAATGTAAACTTTATTTGCGACTTTATGTATATGTTGTGTAAGTGTTTGGTGCGACTTTTTGGCGCTGCGACCTGGACAATGGTAAATGCCTGGGTCACAGCGCCAATAAACTTCCTGGTTATGTTCAAGGGGTATAACATAAGAATACCCCACTAGTAAAGCTCAGGGGGGAATTACATTATACCTGTATGTGACAATCAGAGACAAATGTATAGTATGTTCTCTGATTGGCAGGAGAAGGGTTAATAGGGACAATAGAGTCCCTGCCACCCCCCTCCTGCTGTCACATACAAGGTATGTACAGAGTCTGATTGTTTCTCTGTCTCTGTCTCTCTCTCTCTCTCTCTTCTGAACTCCTCGTGTCCCTCTCCCTTTCCTGTTAAAGTCTGCAAATTGCTTGCTTAGACAGGAGGGGGGGGGGGACAATTTTGAGCTCTATATCTTTGGACTACATCAACATATCTTGATGTTTTCAATTGCATTTTAAAGAGGAGAATCTCCTCTTTAAAATGATACCAGGAACTTGATGATTATATTTACGGTTTTGGAGCGATTAACTGTTGAAACGCTGTCGGGAATTGAGATCTGCAGTTGGATCTCAATGACAAATAGTGTTTTCAACAGTGAATCGCTCCAAGACTGTAAGTATAATCATCAAGTCCCTGGTATCATTTTAAAGATGAGATTCTCTTCTTTAAATTGCATTTTAAAGCATCAAGATATGTTGATGCAGTCCAGAGATATCGGCATTAGTAGGGAGGACGTAGTAACTACGTCCTCGGCTACTGAACTGCCACCTTGGGAGCACGTATAGCTATGTGCCTGGCAATGAAAGGGTTAAGCGTAAAGAGTAAGAATTACATTAATTAATACTATTGGAGTTTCAAGCTTAAGTAACAAGGCAGACATGAAAAATCACTCGATTCACTCTAGGGCCATTGGAGTCTCAGCTGACCTGGCATAATTAATAGATTGGAGTAATCTTATCAAATTATGATGATCCTCCCTGAAATTAGCAAAACCAGCTTGCTTTGGGTGTATTAGGTCTGGTGATAGGGGTTAAAGACAGACAGCTAGATATTTGGCCCAGAATTTAAGGCCCAAGTTGAGTAATAATATAGGCCAATAATTTCCTGAAAGTCCTGACTAGGTGAGGAAGCAGGGAGGGAAGATACGTTACATAATATTTGATTGGAAACCCATCTGAACCTTTTGTTAGGGGGAAAGCTATGAATTAGCTTGGATAGCTCATCTTCAGTAATCTGAGATAATAGACGTTCAGCATGAGTCAAGTTTGGGAAGAGTAAGAGCAGACACAAATCTATCAATACGTTTTACTTACAACTGCTGAAAAGTCTTCCTCGTGACCTGCCAGATTGTAAAGTGAGGAGTAAAAGGATTGGAAAGCTTCCACTATTTTTGCCATGGAGGAGTTTACAGGAGGTGTGTATGGATTTAATCTCTGAGATACAGGTTCTGGTGCGTGCTTTCTTAATCAAAAAGGACATGAGTTTCCCTCCCTTGTTACCATGTGCATAGATCCTCTGTTGGTAATGAAGGAAATGCTTGGCTTCTTTGACATCAAATATACTTTGCAACTTTTCTCTAGGCTCACTTAACTGAGCTTGCAGAGAGGAGTTAACTGAACGTTTACTAGTCCATTCAGTACAAGCTATTTGTTCCAGTAGATAATTGATGGCTTCTTGTTTCTAGGTACAAGTGGTATTGGCAAAGTATAAACTCAAGCAAATAAGTTCTATTGGGTGTACCTGCAGCAAGAAGTCTGCTTGTAACTGATGTCTACTACTACTACTACTACTACTACTACTACTACTACTACTACTACTACTACTACTAAACTACTATAATGTATATTAAAATCAAATCCACAAAAAATGGGAATAAAGGAGGTAGAATTAAGATAGTTGAGTTGCAAGACAGGTTCCTCAGAGATTAATTAAAAGCTTTTAAAGAAATACTACTTATATAAACCCTCTAGGGGCAATATAAAGGGTGAAGCTCCATATTTAATAACCTTTACACCAAGGAACTGTGCAGAAGCATGGCACAAGCTAACAAGCCTAACATTCATCTAATAAATGTGACATTAAAACTAGTTCTGACAGAGAACTGTAAGGCCACCACAGTTCAAGTAACAACATCTCATAATGCAAAAAAACATTCATAAATATTGGCTCAGGTAGATGTTACATATAACTCTTAACCAGGAACGTCTCATACTTTCTGCAGAACTAAACACAAGGTTGAGCGATCACTTTTGGGGAGCACCATGGAATTAACGGTGCTATATAAATAAATTAATAATAATAATAATAATAATAATAATAATAATAATAATAATAACTTACTGTACTATAGTGAACGAGGTTGCAGCATCCTGCAATTGTGGTAGTCACTAACATGTGGCAGATGTCCTCTGATTTTTGGCAGCTTGAAATGTTGTGATTGTCTCCAAGCATCACTTCTATGGATCTGTTGAAGCTCTGAAAGCTACTCCAAGTCAGGCAAGGGCAGCCAAGATGTTATTTCCATAGGAGTTTAGTAGTTCCCAGATATTATCTGTCGGTCCACTATGCACCTTCCCTTCTACCAAGATCAATAGGACAAAGGAGTATAGCCAGGCATATCGTAAGTTCTTGTCACGTAAAACTTCCAAGAGAGGTTTCAGGAGCCAGTGTGGAGGGAGACAAATCATGTCACAAGGTAAGCAGCACATTGCCACATTGAACCTCTCCTTTTTCCCTAGCCATGGACAGAATAGCTATTTTGTCCAGACAAAAGAGGAGGCCTCACATAACATCCCAGGGGTAACACCCTATCATGGCATTTAGCGTAACAATCCATGTACCCACTATATAACCACTTTGGTTGCTCAGCAAAGGAGAAAATATTTTACTTATGATTTTGCTCAGGGTATCCGAACCCATGTTTCTGGCAGTCCTTTGATCATGACATTTCTTCTGCAGCTGCAGTTTTCCTGGTCTTCCAGCAATATCAGGGCTCTATCAGAGTGCTCTTTTTTTGTGCAGTATATGTAGAACCAAGGAGAAGTCTGCAAGATCACAACAGGCCCCTTCTAGTACTTCTTTCCTACGGCCAAGGTTAGACATTTCTGAATTGTTGTTGCAAGGTCTAATAGGACCAGTGATATGGCTTTGGACAAGGCATTTTGTAGGAAATGCTTAGAGATAAACAAAGTTGTATGATTAGCAGTATCACCTTCATTGATGCTCTAAGGGTCTGATTCTTTCATTTCACCTTTTCCTTTTGCACCTTCAGGCATAATCTTGGGAGTGCTGTGTCTGGAATGTGAGCTGCTTTTTCACAGGAATTTCTGTAGGTCCGCTTGCTACCGAGCTGTTCTCGGAGTGCAGGGAGCTTGACCACTCTTTTCTCTATCGATCTTCACCGTAACAGCTACTTGGGAGCTCTGTGATGGAGCTCCAAGCTCAGAAAACCATAATAGTCCACAGTCAGGCTCCTCACCCAGGTACTTTCCATTTTTGATGAGTGTTAGTCACTTTTTTGATGTATAAAAAATCAGTGTATGAATAAGGTTGGATTTACATGGGGCTTTTTTGTAGGATGGGGCTACACAGTGTTATGACTGCAGTTATAACTGCACACAATTCTGTGACCAAAGGCACGACCCCTTATAAATGCATAACCTACAGATTAATTCTAGGCTACTTCTCATTAGGCTGAGCGGGGGTCTCACTATGTACTTGGATGTAGTCATAACTACAGTCAGTTCTGGGGTCACAGGTGCTGTCACCTGTGGTTATAGCCACATCCAGTCACCAACCATTGATGCTTTCACTTCAGTATCGGTGAACGATGAATTTATTTCAGCTATATACTGTATCATTACTGGCCATGCAGTATTGCTGTTACCACTCTTCCAGTAATTAAATCGCTCTGGTAGCCAGAGACTGAATACAGCTATAGCTCATCCAGTTACATGGGGTACATTTATCAATACTGTCTATCTTTGCATTGTCTTAAACTATGAATCCCATTTGTTCTTGTAGACACATTTATGAATCTGCCATACAGACCTTCATAAATAAGTAGTGTATATAAATACTCCAAAATTCTGTCTCACCATGAGACAAATATTTGGCACAAAAATAGAGACAAATATTTGCCGCAAAACATAATGGAATAATATAAGCAGACGCAAATAATCTCTCACTTATTGAGATTAAACATGTGGCACCCGACAGGAATTTTTAGCACACAAAGTAAATTGTCATTAATTTTTTACACCATTTTAAATTTGGTCCACTTTCCACAGGAAATCTGCGCCATATTTGTTGCTTTTTGTTTCATAAATGTATCATAATGTGAGACTCTTCTAAACCACGGCCATTCTGGGGCACAGTTTTCAAAAGTGTCTATTCTGTCATATTTTTATTTCCTTTTTGGTGCACACTGTTCATACATATGTCAAAAAGGCTGTGCACTATGAATTTTGGTGCGAATGTAGACAGAAAAGTATCCGACTTGGATTGATAAATGTACCCCAATGTGTGTCACCATCCTCAGAGCAGGAATTTTAGTGGCTATTCATTGGAAAGACTTGGGCTAATATATCTTCTATGCAAGGACCAGCAGAGTTTAATTGTAAAAGGTAATTAAAGTGTTACATGAACAAAGCAATTCAATAACTGCGCAGATGTAATAAATGATAGATGTTATGCCAGCCCGTGTGAATTGATACATAAAATATGCAATTTAGTTCAAATGAAAGTGATTTTGATACTTTGGGCTCATCGCTGCGGGCCTCAGACAGATTAGTATGATTGCCCACAGCTGTGTGTTCTGCCTAAGGTCTCTCTCTATCTTATTCATAAAGTGTAGGCCAAAGGACAGATTAGAAGAAATGAATAATGCATCTATTGATTTTCTTGCATGTATTACCAAGTTACACAAACTGATACAGCACTCTTGTGATTTTGACAGGGAAAAACATATTATATTACCTTGATTGTATACGAAGGAACTTCAGGTCTGTACCTGTCCTGAAAACAAAAAAAGGTCAACTTCTAAATGCCAAAAAAAATAAGAAATTGCATTATATAGGTAGACAATGCAATATCATCACCTTCTTAGCTATCCACATAGTTGCATGACTTTTATTGCTGTGATATATTATATATTATATCAAGGTTGACTGCAATGCCAGAGGAGTAAGTTGAGTAGTCTCCATTACATACTCATACAGTATAGTGAATCCCCTAAGGTGCTAGGATGTCTATAGGCTCCTGAGATATAAATACTGTACAAAATACAGGTATGGATTTGCAAAACTACTTTTCTGCGCTATATATGATGCACAATATAAAACAGAGGTTAAAATCACATTAGTTTAACAAAAAAAGCAAAAAAAACCACATTAGATATTTTTTTCCAACCCATTACTGTTTCCTGGAGATGGACTTTGGGCATATACACAATAGTCTGGTCCCTTTTGATGCCTATGACCTATATGCCTATTAAGTGTTTTCTAGACATGCTGTATGACTTCTGCAGTGGTTATTGTACAGGGAGGGGGGAGTAGATAGACTCAGAAATCAAATATATAATAGCTGTGACAATCATTGTGCCGATAAGTGAGGGGGCTGCTTTAATGAAATCTATCTTTTTGGCTTTGTGACAAGAGTCAGAATTATGTTTTTTTATTTATTAATTTTTTTAAAATATAAATAATAACATGGAAAACTTTAAAAAAAAGTCTCACCTCAAAGTCTTTAAAATATGTTTAACATAAAAGTTGATTAACCACTTCCGGACTGTCCGTTGGGTATATACGTCTGGATAGTGGCTTCCTTCTTTGTTGAAATTGTGTAGCTGCTGAAATGGGGAACCAGCTGCATCTACAGCCAGAGCTACCATAAGGGTCCATTCACATGGAGTTTCCAGGCGCTGATTTTGACGTCAGATCCACATGGAAAAAACGCTTCTCCATAGAGTTCTATGGCCTCCGCTGACTTTGTTATTCCACTTGCGGAATTTTTCTGATAGCAGAAAAAAAGCTTCCTTCAGGCGGATTCCGCAAAAAAGCAACGCGGTCAATGGGAGGTGAAAAATCCACGTCATGGATTTGGGCACAGATTTGGGGGTGGAATTGGCAAAAACTGTTTTTTCAAGGTCCATACACTGTGCTGGAGGGAAAAAAAAAACATAAAAAAAGCCTCAAAAATGCTCAAAAAACCACTTCAAAAAACCATTTCCTAATTCCTGAAGCTGATTTTTTTCACCAAAAATCTGTGTGAATGGAGCCTAAGGGTCAGTGCACACTGAGTTTTTTTGGCGCTGATTTTGACGCTGAATCCGCCTTAGAATCAGCCTTCAAAAAAAAGCCTCCCAATAGAACTCTATTAGGAGGCTTTTTTGGAGGCTGATTTTGAGGTGAATTCTGCCTCAAAATCAGCACCAAAAAACTCTGTGTGCACTGACCCTTAAAAGGGCAGGGAAGTTTTATTACCATCATTGCATTCCCGATCGCTATATACAGCAAACACAGCTATTGGCTCTGCCATGATGCAGCTCCCCACTGAGCCAGCAGATACGTGATCTGGTGCTGGTACTATGTTGTTAGGTGGACTGCAGAGATTACAAATGCCCACAATCCAATCATGTCCCATTCATTCCCTTAATAATAATTGTTAATAACAACGCCTCACAATTAATCCTTCAGTTACAGCTTTTATTTAAAATTCATCAAATTTAAAATTTAGTAATAGAGATGAGCGAACAGTAAAATGTTTGAGATTCAATATTCGTTTTGAGTAGCCCCTCAATATTCGACTACTCGAATCGAATATCGAACCCTATTATAGTCTATGGGGGGAAAATCCTCGTTTCAGGGGTAGGCAACATTCGATCAAATTACACTTATCAAGTCCACGAGTGAAGGTTGGGCTGCATCCTCCGTGCAGTCTTCTCCTTGCAGCATCCCCACGGCGTCTTCCGGCTCTGAATTCACTCTGCCAGGCATCGGGCCTGGGCAGAGCCGACTGCGCATGCCCACACTACAAGCTTAGGGTCCATTCAGAGCTGGAAGACGCCGCGGGGAAGCTGCACAGAGAAGACTTCTAAAGGTAGGAGAAGAACCAGCGTGGATTGGCCAACTGTATAGCATTCGGCCAATCAATGCTGGTTGTGCATCGAACTTTTCCTTTTGAATAGCGAGTGGTACTCGATCGAGTACGAGTATTTCGAATACCATAGTATTCAATCGAATACCTACTCAATCGAATACTACTCGCTCATCTCTATTAGTAACCAAATGTTACTAGAATTGTTTAGGAGCCTTATGCTCTCATCTTCTTCTTTAGGCTTGCTTTTCAATACAGTTGAATCTACAGGATGCCTATATATTGAGGCCAAATTTATGCCATACTTGGCCATAATTAAAGCAAACGACAAATTTTATTTTCTCACATAACGAGTTGCCAACTGTATACTTATCTAAAGTTTTATCACATCTATTGTATACATTTTACTCCTAGAAACCAACCACAGTATTTTAATTTGTAATCTAATGTAATAAGTGAAAAGAGAAATTAATTACTTAAAGTGATTGCTCTATATGTTGAATGTTTACGGGATATAAATAGAAAACAACTCAATAAATGTATAAAAAAATAAATTTAATTTTTCCAGCTCATTGAGTATCTGTGGACATAGTTTTCCTTTGAAGGTGCATTCCATCTGCTCAGCGATTTTCATGACATCCAAATCTATTTATATTTCTTGGCAATAGCAAAATGCAAGCATTTTGGAGCAAAATATAAATTGTTGGACATCATCAAAAAGAGAAGATCTTACAAAAACACAACGTGCACATGGATAATAAGCCAGCATTGATTAGCCTCGAGGAAAGGGAGATTCTGTTGATTATTTACAGTAAATTATTATTATTATTTATACAATAGGTTTTTATTCACTACCAAGACAATACCATATTACATGGTATAATAGGATATCAATACAATGAATACAATAAAATATAAAGTCTGTTTGTTAGTTATTCAATATATGTTCCTTATCTGGCTAACCTTGTATTTGTTTCACATTCTATTAGTAGTTTCTAATATACTGGATACATATCCTGGTGGGAACATAAAATAAAGTCATAAATATATGTATACAATAATGATTATAAAAAAGGGAAAAACCTACTAAAGCAAACATGTTAACAATCCCTATTACAGAAACAAATGCAAATAGTAGTCCAGTTATCTCTTAGGGCATTTTCACATGATTTGATTTATAGTGAGACAACGTAACCAGAATAGATGTGCCATTAAACTTGAAATTTATTAACTAGACCATGTTACAAATTATTATGTATATCAAATTTAAGTGACATGAAAATTAATAATAATACATTATATTTATATAGCACAAATATATACTGCAGCACTGTACAAATTGTAGGGTTCAAGTACAGGCAAAATGAGACATTACAATAGTCAATTCACACAATGGGATTGAGAGCCCTGGTCGCAGGAGCTTGCAATCTATAAGATAAAGGGGGTGACACAAGAGGTAGCATTTCTTATACAGTGGTCCAGCTGTTTTTGTGATAAAGGTTATCAAGCTGTATAAGCCGTCACCAGTGATGGTCTTTTATGTGCAGATGATGCCTGGACATATAACATTACACTCTGATAAGCTATAATATACTGTGGGAAAATGCAGGGGTGTGAACAGTGTAGGGTTAGTTTTAGGGACTCTAAATGTGGAAGTATTTATATTAGGAATTGTGACAGGCCTGTTTGAAAGGATGTGTCTTTAAAATGCGCTTGAAGCTCAAGAAGTTGGGAGTTAATCTAATTGTCTGGAGTAGAGCATTAATGAGAAGTGGTGCAACTCAGAAGAAGTCTTACATTTAAGCATGGGAGGGTCTGATAATAGAGGATGTTAGTCTTAGGTCATTGAGTGAATGGAGAGTACGGGTTGGGCGATAGAGATGAGGGAGGAAATGTAGGGAGGTGCAGCATTATGGAGAACCTTGTGGATGAGGATGATACATTTATATTGTATTCTATAATGAATAGGCAGCCAATGTGGGGACTGGCGCAGACCAGAGGCTTCGCTGTAGCATCTAGACTGATAGATGAGCCTGGCCGCTGCATTCAGAATAGATTGTAGAGGGGAGAGTTTAGTGAGGGGAGACCAATTAGTAAGGAGTTACAGTACAGGAGTTACAAGTTGAGAATGATTCAGGGTGACAGCTAGTGTCTTTAATGGATTCTGGGATTCTGGAGATGCTTTTGAAGTTAAGATGACATAATTGTATAAGTGATTGGATAAGGGGGAAGAAGGAAATAGCATATATATATATATATATATATATATATATATATATATATATATATCTGATTACTGTGCTGTGACTGTTACGAGTGGCACCTGTCTGCTCATCACATGACTGTCGACTGTAAATCACATGACCATGGTCAGAGTTTTATCCTCTAGAAGTAACAGAATGAATGACAGCAAGCAGAGATCTAGAAAACTGTGAGGAATTGATACAGAAAGTATATTGGAAAATTGTATATCTTTTTATTATACATTTGTTTGTCAATATTGGTCTGAAAATGGCCAACCCCTTTAACCGGTTAAGGACCGCTGGCCGTAAATTTACGGCCAGCAGTCCTGGTCTCTAAGACCAGCCAATTGTAAATTTACGGCCGGTCTTCAGAGACTCACTAGGCAGGGGGTGGGGCGGGGGAGGGCAGGGGTTAGGTGTTACTGACACCTAACCACCCCCTCAACAATGTTCAGTCAGACTCTGTTCCGACTGAACGTTTTAACCCTTTCGATCGTGCGTGAAACATCACGGCGCGATCGAAAGGGATCCGCCGGCAATTGAATGTGATCGGCACCCCCTGCGGCGAGATCGGGGGGTACCGATGTCAGTAAAAGGTAGTCTGGGGTCTGGCCAGTGACCCCAGACTACCGGAGCCCCCACATACCTGGTTGATCATGCCGACCGATGGAGGAAGTGAGCGATGTGTCTCACTTCCTCTGCAGCTTACAGGACACGAGCAGGCTCATGTCCTGCTCGTGTCCTGTCTGCTATTGTGCAGAATCAGTTGATGCTTTCATCAAAGCATCAAATGATTCAAGTGTCCTAAAGGGACACATGAAAAAGTAAAAAAAAAAGTTAAAAAAATAAAATAAAGTGTATGAAAAAAGTAATAAAGTTATAAAGACCAAAAATCCCTTTTTCTCTATACAAAATGAACTATATAAAAAAAGTACTAAAAATTAATAAAAACAATGCATATTTGGTATCACCGCGTCCGTAACAACCTGTACAATAAAACTGAAATAATATTTAATGTATACAGTGTACATCTGGAAAAAAAACCCGGAAAAAACCCGCTGGAAGTAATGATTTTTCACCATATCACCTTACAAAATATGCTATAAAAAGTGATCAAAAAATCATATGCACCCCACAACAGTACCAATAAAAAGCGCAGGTTGTCCCACAAAAAATAAGCCCTCAACCAACACTATCAACCGAAAAATAAAAATGTTACGCCTCTCAGAAGATGGCGATGCAAAAATCATTGATTTATGTCCCCAAATGTGTTTTTGTTCTGCAGAATTAGTATTGCATAAAATAATACTACAAATGAGGTATTGCCATAACCGTACCGACCCGCATAATAGAGTTCACATGTTACTTATACTGTACGCTGCATGGCGCAAAATTTAAAGGGTACAACTCAATGCCAGGATTGATTTTTTTTTTTTTTTTTTAAATCCAGCAAGAAAGAGTTAATAAAATGTATTCAGTATGTTGTAGGCACCCAAAAATGGTGTCATTACAAAATACATCACATCCCGCAAACAACAAGCCCTTATATGGCCGCGTCACCAAAAGAATAAAGAAAATATAGCATCTACCAATGTGAAGACAAAAAAACCCAAAATCGCCAAATTATTAGAATACAACTGGCGGCGTCAGGAAGGGAATATATAAGCTGTGTCAGTGTACTTCAGGAGACACCCCAGATTTACAGCTTACAAGGGAAAGACACCAGAAGTGACCCCCAAAATGACCCCAGAGTGACTCCCCCAATCATAGGAGCTACTGAGACATAGTAGGGAATTTGATGTTTGCAATGTCCTCCGCACCGCTTACATATTCCCTCTTCGCCCTCCACTGTGCAGTCACGTCTGGGATACTAATACTCACTACATCCCCTGATAAATTCTTTGAGGGGTGCAGTTTTCAAAATGGGGTCACTCCTTTGGGGAATCCACTTTTCTGGTACCTTACAGGCTCTACAAACATGACATGGCGTTCAGATACCAAACATCTGAATCTGTGCTCCAAAAGCTGCATTGCGCTCCTTCCCTTCTGTGCCCTGCTGTGCGCCCAAACTGCAGTTTATGCCACATGTATGACACATGTATGATACTGGTGTACCCAGGATAACGGACGTAATGTCATATGTGGGTATAAACTGATATTAGGGCACAGCCGGACACAGAAGGGAAGAAGGATTATTGGGTTTTTGGAGCGCAGACGGTTTGGTTTTTGGATGCCACGACACTTTTGCAGAGCTGAAACGCCAGTAAAGTGGAATCCCCTGATATGAGACCCTATTTTGGAAACTACACCCCTGAAGGATTTATCCAGGGGTACAGAGAGCATTTTTAACCCCCAAGTGTTGCTATAACTTATTATCCATAAATGAATACGAAGCTGATTGTGAGAGGTGAAAATGACCATTTTTCCAGGAATACGTCATTTCAGTGCATAATATATTGTGCCTACCTTGTATCAGAGATGAACGCTCTAAAAGCTGTTGTGCCCAGGATACCCGCTTACCAGTTTTTGGAGTGTCTCTGCTGACATAAGTTGGGCACAACATATCGGGTACTGAAATGGCGAATCTCTGGAAATTTTTCATTTTTAACTTCTCATTATCAGTTGCGATTTCATTTCTGGAAACTAAATAAGTGCAACACTCAAGGGTGAAAAATGCTCGCTACGCCATTTGATAAATCCCATCAGTGAGCTAGTGTCCAAAATGGGGTGACATGTCTGCGGATTCCACTTTATTGACAATTCAGGGGCTTTGCAAAAGTGACGTCCAAAAACCAAACTGTGCTCCAGAAACCAAAATAGCGCTCCTTCCCTTCTGCGCCCTGCTGTGTGCCCAAACTACAGTTTATGCCACATGTATGACACTGGTGTACCCGGGATAACGGACGTAATGTCATATGTGGGTATAAACTGATATTAGGGCACATGTATGACACTGGTGTACCCGGGATAACGTACGTAATGTCATATGTGGGTATAAACTGATATTAGGGCACAGACGGACACAGAAGGGTTATTGGGTTTTTGGAGCACAGATGGTTTGGTTTTTGGATGCCATGATACTTTTGCAGAGACCCTAAACTTGCCCCTACAAAATGGGGTTTACAGTTACCTCCAGGTCTCTCCAAAAGGAACATGGCCCACAGAAAGTCCCACTAAATCTGTACCCCAAAAGCTAAAAAGCGCAGTGCTCCTTCCCTTCTGAGCCCTGCTGTGTGCCCAAGCAGCAGTTTACACCCACATATATATTTTTTTTGCCCCACGGGATGGCCCCTTAATAGTTTTAGGAGTGCAGGTCTCTGACAACACAAAGTGGGTGCAACGTATTGGGCACCGAAATGGCATATTTCTTTCAAAATTTCAATTTTCATTTTGGACATTCATTTTTGGGAAGCATTTTAGGCACAAAATGATAATACCCCTTGATTCATTCCTTGATGGGTGTAGTTTATAAAATGGGGTCACTTTTGAGGGGTTTCCATTGTATTGGTACTTTAGGGGCTCAGCAAATGCGACATGGCACCTGAAAACTATTCCAGCAACATCTGCCCTCCAAAATCCAAATAGCTCTCTTTCCATTCTGAGCCCCACCATGTATCCATACAGCAGATTATGGCCACATATGGGGTATTACCGTGTTCAGGAGAAATTTTGTAACAAACTGTGGGGGGGTTTTAATTCTTTAACTACTTGCAAAATTAAAAAATATGGCGCTAAATGGACGATTCATTGGGAAAAAAAGTAATTTTTCATTTTTACATCCCAATGTTAATAAAATCTGTGAAACAGCTGTAAGGCCAAAATGCTCACTATACCCATAGATAAATTCTATGAGTGGTGTAGTTTCCAAAATGGGGTCAGTTTTAGGGGGTTTCCACTATATTGATACTTTAGGGGATCTGCAAATGCGACATTCAAAAGCCAAATAGCCCTCTTTCCATTCTGAGCCCCGCCATGTTTAGTACAGCAGATTATTACCACATATGGGGCATTTCTGTGTTCAGGAGAAATTGTTTAACAAACTTTAGGGAGCTTTTTCTCCTTTATCCTCTTGTGAAAATGAAAAATTTGGGGCTAAATTGACAGTTTATTGGAAAAAAAGTAATTTTTCATTTTCATGCCCCAATGTTAATAAAATCTGTGAAACAGCTGTAGGGTCAAAATGCTCACTATACCCTTTCATATGTTCTGTGGGTGGTGTAGTTTCCCAAATGGGGTCACTTTTAGGGGGTTTCCACTGTATTGGTACTCTAGGGGCTCTGCAAATGAGACATGGCACCTAAAATTATTCCAGCAAAATCTGCCATCCAAAAGCCAAATAGCGCTCTTTCCATTCCAAGCCCCGCCATGTAGCCATACAGCAGAATATGGCCACACATGGGGTATTGCCGTGTTCAGGAGAAATTGTGTAACAAACTGTGGGGGGCTTTTACTCCTTTATCCCCTTGTGAAAATTTAAACTTTGGGGATAAAGTGACATTTTAGTAATTTTTCATTTACACATCCCAATGTTAGTAAAATCTGTGAAACAACTGTAGGGTCAAAATGCTGACTATACCCCTTGATGAATTCTGTGAGGGGTGTGGATTCTAAAATGGGGTCACTTTTGGGGGGTTTCCATTGTTTTGGTACTCTAAGGGCTCTGCAAATGAGGCATGGTGCCTGAAAATTATTCCAGCAAAATCTGCTGTTCACACACCCAGTGTCGCTCCTTCCCTTCCATGCGCTGCCGTGTACCCAAAAATCAGTTTACGCCCACATGTGGGGTATTTCTGTGTACGGGAGAAATTGGATAACAAAATGTGAGATGCATTTTCTCCTTTAACCCTTTGTGAATGTGTTAATTTTAGGTCTAAATGAATGCATTAGTGAAAAAAAAAATGAAATGTCTAAATTTCACTTCCATATTATTTTTATTCTTATGAAAAACTTAAAGGGTTAACAAACATCCCAAATGCTGTTTTGAATAATTTGAGGGGTGTAGTTTTGAAAATGGGGTGATTTATGGGGGTTTCTATTATACAGGCCTTTATAATTCCTTACAGAACTGAAGTGGTCCCTAAAAAATTGGTTTGGGGAATTTTCTTGCAAATCTAGAAAATCGCTGTTACACTTGTAAGCCTTGTAACGTCCAAAATAAATTAAAAGACAATCAAAAGATGATGCCAATATAAAGCAGAGATATTTGGATGGTATGACTATCTGTCTGATAAGCAGAGAATTTCACATTTTGAAAATTGCAATTTTTTCCAAATTTCCTAGTTTTTTTATAAATAAATACAAAAATATTGATTAATATTTACCACTAACATGAAGTATAATGTGTTACAAAAAAAACAATCTCAAAATCACTTGTGTAAGTTAAACCGTCTCAAAGTTATTGCCATTTAAAGTGACACATGTCAGTTTTGAAAAAAAAGGCCTGGTCTTTAACATACTTTTGGGCCTGGTCCTTAACCCCTTCCCGACATGCGCCGTAATAGTACGGCGCATGTCGGGTCTGTAACTATGGCGACCGCCCGGGAGTCGGGCGGCCGCCATAGCCGCCGGGTGTCTACTGCTTTAAG
Source organism: Leptodactylus fuscus (assembly GCF_031893055.1). Lineage (NCBI taxonomy): Eukaryota > Metazoa > Chordata > Amphibia > Anura > Leptodactylidae > Leptodactylus > Leptodactylus fuscus. Next base: position 113,830,546 of record NC_134268.1, read on the forward strand.
CAGTAGACAACCGGCTCTAATGCCTCCGATCGGTCATTTTCCCGGCGGCGCATGGGCGCCGCCATTTTGGCCGGGATCGCCGGCTCCTGGAGCATGCTCCAGGGCTGACCTCTCGTTGCCATGACAGCCGGGAGCCTTGTACAGGCTCCCAGGCTTGTCTGCAAATCCTCTCTTTTGCAGGCTGGTCTATGCAGCCTGCAAAAGAAAGGATGCTTTTTTGCAATGCATTGCAATGCATTAGCATTGTAATGCATTGCATTAGTGATCAGACCCCCTGGGGTTCAACACCGCTAGGGGGTCTAATAAATGCAAAAAAAAATAAAAAAAAAAGTAAAAAAAATATAAAAATATATAAAAAGAATTAAAAGTTCAAATCACCTCCCTTTCCCTAGAACACATATAAAAGTAGTTAAAAACTGTGAAACATATACATGTTAGGTATCCCCGCGTCCGAAATCGCCTGCTCTACAAATCTATAAAAATATTTTTCCTGTTTGGTCAACGCCGTAGCGGGAAAAATAGTCAAAAGTGCCAAACCGCCGTTTTTTCACTGTTTTGATTCTGATAAAAATTTGAATAAAAAGTGATCAAAGCAATAACATTTCCCGAAAATGGTAGAATTAAAAAGTACACCCGGCCCCGCAAAAAAAGACGCCCTATGCATCCCCGTACACTTACGTATAAAAAAGTTACGGCCATCGGAATATGGCGACTTTTAGAAAAAACATTTTTTAACACAGTTTTGGAATTTTTTTTAGGGGGTCAAAATGTAAATAAAACCATATAAATTTGGTATCCCTGGAACCGTACCGAAACACAGAATATAGGGGACATGTCATTTTGGCTGCACAGTGAACGCCGTAAAACCAAAGCCCGTAAGAAAGTCGCAAAAATGCATTTTTTCTTCAAATCCACCCCATTCTGAATTTTTTTCCTGCTTCCCAGTACATTATATAAAATAATTAATGGTAGCATCATGAAGAAAAATTTGTCCCGCAAAAATTAAGACCTCATATGGCTCTGGGAGCGGAGAAATAAAAAAGTTATGGGGTTTAGAAGGAGGGGAGTCAAAAACGAAAAACGAAAATCAAAAAATGCCATCGGCGGGAAGGGGTTAACCCGTTAAGAAAGGTACCCAAGAGGTTACAGCCGGTGCGGACTTCCACCTCAAGAAAACATAGGAGCAGCAGGACTGGACCACGCTGGGAGGCACTGGTGCACTGGGGACAGGTAAATGTTATTTTTTTTTCACCTTCCCCGTTCTTATATAAAAAATATACCCTGGACAACCTACTTAAAGTTAAGACTCCACATTGTGGAAAAGCTGCTTTTTTGTTATACTTATAATTCTCCCTTCTCCTAAATTCACTAATAACACTGATACGCAAGGTTTTGTTTTGAAATGAATAGGTGTATCGGAATATTTTTTTTTTGCCCAGATTCCAAAAATGACCTTCAAAATTCCATATCACGTCAGGTTTTTTCACAAATGATGGAAATGTGAAAATTAGAAAAACATTTTGCTATATGACAACGTTTGTATCTTGTGAAAATCTTATCTGGAGGGACGGAATGATTGTGTAAGGGATAGATAAACATAAATACATACTCAAACAAGATATTAAGCACTATATACCAAAAAATTATTTTTGGTATATAGTGTATATAAAACTTAATGAAAGACAATTACACGTCATCTGACAGACTTTATTCAGAATATTGTAAATAAAAAAATTTTTATGTAAAAAAAAATAATGTTAAATATTGTGAATAAGGTCTGTCAGAAGACGCGTAATTGTCTTTTATTAAGTTTTATATATATATTTTTTTGGTATATGGTGCTTAATATCTTGTTTGAGTCGATCAAGGCTTTGTCGGCACTGTGTGAACTTTTGATTGTATAAGTTTCCGCAAAACTTGTTTGAATAAATACAACAATGGAAATGCAACTTATTTCTCTGTATGACATGATGATTTGCTGCACTAACAAAAGCGGAGAATGAGAGAATGTTATCTTGGCACAGCAGTATGACTCATACCTCACGCCATCACTCCCTTCTTTGTATTGGACATGTGGCGCCATTCTGGGGAGATCTAGTCAGTGCGTAGAAGGGACTGGTCGTGTTCGGTTGTTTCTTTGTGGTGTGTGCAATGGCTTCACGTGGTTGTGTTAATCATGCAGACGTATTCTGCTACATATGTGGCTGTTATACGACAGGAAAAAAACGAAGGCAAAATATTACGCCTTTTGTGAAAAATGCTTATATCCAATACTTCAGGATTAAACTAGCAGATCAGGACAAAGTTTGGTCGCCTCACAAAGTGTGCCATGCATGTGTGGAGGGGTTGAGGAACTGGAAAAGTGGAAAAAGGGCATCAATGCCATTCGGTGTACCCATGGTGTGGCGTGAGCCAAGAAATCACAGTGACGACTGCTATTTCTGCACAGTGAAAATCGTGGGCCATACCAAAACCAATAAGTGTAACATTGTGTATCCCAATATCCCATCTGCCATAAGACCAGTGCCCCATAGCGAATACATCCCTATGCCATCCCCGTCTAATGTCAAGCCCTCAACAGACACCGATTCAGACGGTGATACAAGTGATGGGACGTACCAACCGGACAGTATAGAGAATAAAACCCTAGTGCCATTTACCCAGCATGAACTGAATGATTTGGTTCGCGAACTGAAGTTACCAAAAGACGCAGCAGAGCTTTTAGGATCACGACTTTGTGAAAAGAATTTACTGTGTCCTACTACGAGATTCTCCTGGTACAGACACCGAGAAGCAGAATTGGTTCCGTTTTTTGCTGAGGAATTCGATTTGGTATATTGTCGAGACATTCCGGAAGTCATGAAATACTTCAACATTAATTACAATTCAGGAGAGTGGACGTTGTTCATAGATGCCAGCAAATCCAGTTTAAAAGGTGTTTTATTGCATAATACTAACATCCATCCATTCCAATAGCGCATTCTGTGACTTTGAAAGAGACATATCAGAACCTTAAGAAAACAGAAGAGAGAGCACCGCGCGGCACCTTGTGCATTACCCTTTTAAAGTGATTCCACAAAGTATTACTCAACATATAATCACCTTTAAGCGCTGTGAAGTGATCACAGCACTCAAATATCACTTCATAGACAAAATGGCTAGTAGCTGGCAGATCTTAACCGTGAAAACACGTATGCATGGTACTATACAGAAAAGGACCTATCCAACCAACTTCTACAGAAGTATCAAATGGATAAAAGGATCCGCGCTTACCAACCGTAGTTCTTGTTGCATTCGTTTATTAAAGCCTCACACACAACGCGTTTCGAAACCGGAAGCTGGTTTCTTCTTCAGGTGCACAAAGGATATCAGAACCTTAAATCACTGCTGGAAAGTGTGCAGTACAAGCTTCATGAATGGTCCGTGTGCAGGGATTTCAAGGTGATTGGAATATTGCTCGGCCAACAAGCAGGCTACACCAAATTTCCTTGTTTTTTGTGTGAATGGGACTCCAGAGCAAGGACGGAACATTGACAGTGGCCTGTCAGAAGTACATTCACACCTGGCGAAAAAAACATTGTTTCACTTCCACTGGTTGATCCCTCAAAAGTACTGTTGCCACCTTTGCACATCAAATTTGGCTTAATGAACCAATTTGTGACAACTTTAAACAGGGACAGTAAATGCTTTCAATATCTTGTTGGTAAGTTTCCATCCATTAATAGTAAGAGAGAGGGGGGGCAGGGCGCTCTGAAACCGGGACCATGGACCGAAGTGGACCATGAGCAAAGAGCTGCAAGTAAGCGGACACCGGGGGGAGGGGGTTAATCACTACATAGCGTGGGATACATGCTGTGTAGTGAATAGGATAATCTCCCACACTGCACACTCAGCTCAGCTATTCCTTTAGTAGTTCCGAGCTATAGAAATGCATTGACCAACGTTGATTGGCCACTGTACGGACATTTGGCCAATCAACCCTGGTCAATGCATCCCTATGGAAAAAGTCAGCTCGCGTATATCGCAAGCCGACAGGGATCCTGACAAGATAGATCCCCAAAGAGCTAGGTGAGTGACATTCCCCCCCTAAATAAAGGTTATCCCTAGCTAACCCTGCCTGTAGATCTGTCCCTGTGTAGCCAAGCTCAGCGAACGGCCAGCTCTACTTCATCTCCGATGTAGCAGTGCTGGGCGTGCGCTCTGCACGGCCTGATGTAGCAGTGCTGGCTGATGTAGCAGTGTCTGATGTAGCAGTCCGATGCAGCAGAGCTGAGTGTGCAGCAGGTTCTACACACTCGACTCTGCTGCATCGGACTGCTACATTGGACACTGCTACACTGCTACATCGGCCAGCACTGCTACAGCGGGCCATGCGCTCAACTCGGCTACTCCGGAGTAGCCAAGGTCAGCGAACAGCCAGCTCTGTTTCATCTCCGATGTAGGAGTGCTGGCCGATGTAGCAGTGTCCAATGTAGCAGTCCGATGCAGCAGAGCTGAGTGTATAGCAGGTTCAGACTGCTACATCGGACACTGCTACATCAGCCAGCACTTAGGGTTGAGCCAATCTTGAAATTTCAGGATTGTTTTTAAAATCCGATTTCCGATCATTCGGAGATTGGATTTTAAAAATGATCCTATTCACTACACAGCATGTAGTCCAAAATTTGTTTAAATTTTTGGACGCCATGCTGTGTAGTGATTAACCCCCCACCACCACCACCGGTGTCCGCTTACCTGCACAGCTGCAGCTCACAGTTCTTCTTGGTCCGGTCCTCTGTCCTTCACATGTCTTCAGAGCGCCCTGCGCCTCGCCCCCGCCTCCCTAGACTAATATTGTAGAGATACAGGGAGTAGGCGGGGCTTGATGCAGCTGAAGAGTGTGGGCGTCTCCCCTCCCAGTACCTGCACGCACTCTCCTAAGCCCCACCTTCTCTATAATCAGGAGGTGGGGGCAGGACGCAGGGAGCTCTGGAGACATGTGAAGGACAGAGGGCCGGACCAAGAAGAACTGGGAGCTGCAGCTGTGCAGGTAAGGGGACACTGGTGGTGGTGGTGGAGGTTAATCACTACACTGCATCGGGTCCAAAAATTGAAACAATTTTTGGACTACATGCTATGTAGTGAATAGGATCATTTTTAAAATCCTATCTCCAAATGATCGGAAATCGGATTTTAAAAATGATCCTGAAATGTTAAGATCGGCTCAACCCTAAGTGCTGCCTGATGTAGCAGTGTAGCAGTGTCCAATGTAGCAGTCCGATGCAGCAGAGCTGATTGTGTAGCAGGTTCAGTTGAACCTGCTGCACACTCAGCTCTGCTGCATCGGACTGCTACATCGGAGACTGCTACATCGGCAAGCACTGCTACATCGGGCCGTACGCTCAGCTCGACTACTCCGGAGATGCAGCCAAGCAGAGTGCACGTCGAGAGATCGATACGGAGATGAAGCAGAGCTGGACGTTCGCTGAGCTTGGCTACTCCACAGTAGTCAAGCTGAGCGCACGGCCCAATGTAGCAGTGCTGGCCGATGTAGCAGTGTCCGACGTAGTAGTCTGATGCAGCAGCGCTGAGTGTGTAGCAGAATTCAGCGCACACTCAGCTCTACTTCATCTCCAGTGTAGCAGTGCCAGCACTGCTACATCTCGGCATAGGAATGCATTGACCAGCGTTGATTGGCCGAATTCGGCCAATCAACGCTGGTTCTGCCGGTGGAGAGCGGTCCACAGTAGTCTCCATTCTGGTCAGATCTTAGACTCCGCCTCCTCACAGACCAGCCTCTGGCAGAACTAGCATTGATTGGCCGAATGCCGTACTCTGTATGGCATTCGGCCAATCAACGCTGGTAAGGCATTCCTATGGGAAAAAGTCAGCTTACGCATATTGTAAGCTGACAGGGATCCACACTTAATACAATGACTTGGGCATGTTAGATGCCCCCAGGCATGCTTCCCCTGCTGTCCCAGTTGCATTCCAGGGTGTTGGCATCATTTCCTGGGGTGTGATAGTGGACTTGATGACTCTCCTGAGTCGAATGGTGGGATCCCCTGAAATGAAGCATTTTTCCCCATAGACTATATTGGGGTTCGATATTTGTTCGAATAGTTGAATATTGAGCGGCTATTCGAAACGAATATCAAATTTCGAAAATTTTACTGTTCGCTCATCTCTAACTACAATCTATTGTTTTTCACTGTAATGTGATGAAGGAAGTAGAATATGCTTGGGTAAGTGGTAGACTCTGGATTACTTCTTTTATACACTGCTCAAAAAAATAAAGGGAACACTTTAAGCAACACAACACAACGTAACTCCAAGCAATACTGATTGACAATCAATTTCACATGCTGTTGTGCAAATGGAATAGACAACAGATGGAAATTATTGGCAATTATCGAGACACACTGAATAAAGGAGTGGTTCTGCAGGTGGAGACCACAGACCACATCTCAGTATCAGTGCTTTCTGGCTGATGTTATGGTCACTTTTGAATGTTGGTGATGCTTTCACACTCGTGGTAGCATGAGACAGACTCTACAACCCACACAAGTGGCTCAGGTAGTGCAGCTCATCAAGGATGGCACATGTCAGCGTAATGTCCAGAGACTGGAGGCACTACCAGGAGACAGGCAGTACACCAGGAGACATGGAGGGGGCCATAGGATGGCAACAACCCAGCAGCAGTACCGCTACCTCCGCCTTTGTGCAAGGAGGAACAGGAGGAGCATCGCCAGAGCCCTGCAAAATGACCTCCAGCAGGGCACAAATGTGCATGTGTCTGCACAAATGGTTAGAAACTGACTCCATAAGGATGGTATGAGGGCCTGACGTCCACAGATGAGGGTTGTGCTTACAGCCCAACACCGTGAAGGATGCTTGGCATTTGCCACAGAACACCAGGATTGCAGGGGTGAACCTACCCCTTCGCCGCCCGAGGCGAACTACAGAAAGCCGCCCCCCCCCACCGGGAGGAGGGGGCGGAGTGAAGAGGACGTGGGCGAGCGAATGGGGCATGGCCGAGCAAAGGGGGCGGGGCTTAGCACCGTTCGCAGGCAGAGAGCAGGCACGGATAGGACCTGCTCTCTGCCTGAGCATGAGGGGAGGCTGCTGGAGCAGCGCTGCTCTAGTGGCCTCCCCAAACCACCGCTCGGTGCTAAGCCAGTCCAGGACAGCTTGTCCTGGACTGGCTTAGGTAATCAAAAATGCCGCCCTCCCTGGGGTCCTGACATAGCGCCGCCTGAAGCGCTCGCTTCAGGTCGCCTCATGGGAGGTGCGGTGCTGCAGGATTGGCAACTTTGTCACTGGCGCCCTGTGCTCTTCACAGATGAAAGCAGGTTCACACTGAGCACAAGTGACAAATGTGGCAGAGTCTGGAAACGCCGTGAAGAGCAATCTGCTGCCTGCAACATCTTTCAACATAACCGATTTGGCAGTGAGTCAGTAATGGTGTGGGGTGGCATTTCTTTGGAAGGCTGTACAGAGGTAGCTTGACAGAGGTAGCCTGACTGCCATTAGGTACCGAGATGAGATCCTCAGACAACCTTGTGAGACCATATGCTGGTGCGGTTGGCCCTGGGTTGCTTCTAATGCAGGACAATGCCAGACCTCATGTGGCTGGAGTGTGTCATCAGTTCCTTCAAGATGAAGGCATTGAAGCTATGGACTGGCACGCCTGTTCTCCAGACCTGAATCCAATTCCACCACAGACTGTCTAGGAGTTGGCAGATGCTTTAGTCCTGGTCTGGGAGGAGAGCCCTCAGGAAACCATCCACAACCTCATCAGAAGTATGCCCAGGCATTGTAGGGAGGTCATATAGGCCGTGGAGGGCACACACACTACTGAGCCTCATTTTGACATGTTTTAAGGACATTATATTAAAGTCAACCTGTAATGTGTCTTTCCACTTTAATTTTGGGGGTGACTCCAAATCCAGGCCTCCATTGGTTAATAAATTTGATTTCCATTGATGATTTTTGTGTGATTTTGTTGTCATCACATTCAACTTTGTACAGAACAAAGTATTCAATGAGAATATTTCATTCATTCAGATCTAGGATGTGTTATTTCAGTGTTCTCTTTATTTTTTTGAGCAGTGTATTTTCCTAGCATTTGTAAAATAATGTATCAATCACCTTTTAGCATACAGTACAAAATGAAAAAAAGAAAAAAAAAAGCTACTTTTTATTGGCTTTTTACTGTAAGGAATACTCTAACCTGAACATATGCTCGCAATCCTTTGACTTCTCTTAAGAAGGTGAGAAAAATGCCTGCTCTTTTAAACACTTATAGTTTTTAGAGAAGAAGCATTTCACATTTCAGCATGTCACATTTTTATTCCTTCACTTGGCTTTACTGGTTTTAAGATTATACTGTATGAATTTCCAAATTAGGTTGAATGATTCATGTAGATAAATTCCAGCACATATAATAACGTCATGCAGTGCTGTTGCTTGACATTTCCTAACCAGAGATTCTATGTGGTTCCCCCTTCCATAAAGTGTAATTAAGATACAGTGTGTGACATATACAGTCCTATGAAAAAGTTTGGGCACCCCTATTAATCTTAATCATTTTTTGTTCTAAATATTTTGGTGTTTGCAACAGCCATTTCAGTTTGATATATCTAATAACTGATGGACACAGTAATATTTCAGGATTGAAATGAGGTTTATTGTACTAACAGAAAATGTGCAATATGCATTGAACCAAAATTTGACCGGTGCAAAAGTATGGGCACCCTTATCATTTTATTGATTTGAATTCCCCTAACTACTTTTTACTGACTTACTGAAGCACAAAATTAGTTTTGTAACCTCAGTGAGCTTTGAACTTCATAGCCAGATGTATCCAATCATAAGAAAAGGTATTTAAGGTGGCCAATTGCAAGTTGATCTCCTATTTGAATCTCCTCTGAAGAGTGGCATCATGGGCTACTCAAAACAACTCTCAAATGATCTGAAAACAAAGATTGTCCAACATAGTTGTTCAGGGGAAGGATACAAAAAGTTGTCTCAGAGATTTAACCTGTCAGTTTCCACTGTGAGGAACATAGTAAGGAAATGGAAGACCACAGGGACAGTTCTTGTTAAGCCCAGAAGTGGCAGGCCAAGAAAAATATCAGAAAGGCAGAGAAGAAGAATGGTGAGAACAGTCAAGGACAATCCACAGACCACCTCCAAAGAGCTGCAGCATCATCTTGCTGCAGATGGTGTCACTGTGCATCGGTCAACTATACAGCGCACTTTGCACAAGGAGAAGCTGTATGGGAGAGTGATGAGAAAGAAGCCGTTTCTGCACGTACGCCACAAATAGAGTTGCCTGAGGTATGGAAAAGCACATTTGGACAAGGCAGCTTCATTTTGGAAACAAAAATTGAGTTGTTTGGTTATAAAAAAAGGCGTTATGCATGGCGTCCAAAAAGAAACAGCATTCCAAGAAAAACACATGCTACCCACTGTAAAATTTGGTGGAGGTTCCATCATGCTTTGGGGCTGTGTGGCCAATGCCGGCACCGGGAATCTTGTTAAAGTTGAGAGTCGCATGGATTCCACTCAGTATCAGCAGATTCTTGAGAATAATGTTCAAGAATCAGTGACGAAGTTGAAGTTACCCCGGGGATGGATATTTCAGCAAGACAATGATCCAAAACACCGCTCCAAATCCTCAGGCATTCATGCAGAGGAACAATTACAATGTTCTGGAATGGCCATCCCAGTCCCCAGACCTGAATATCATTGAACATCTGTGGGATGATTTGAAGCGGGCTGTCCATGCTCGGCGACCATCTAACTTAACTGAACTTGAATTGTTTGTCCAAAATACCTTTATCCAGGATCCAGGAACTGATTAAAAGCTACAGGAAGCGACTAGAGGCTGTTATCTTGGCAAAAGGAGGATCTACTAAATATTAATGTCACTTTTCTGTTGAGGTGCCCATACTTTTGCACCGGTCAAATTTTGGTTTAATGCATATTGCACATTTTCTGTTAGTACAATAAACCTCATTTCAATCCTGAAATATTACTGTGTCCATCAGTTATTAGATATATCAAACTGAAATGGCTGTTATAAACACCAAAATATTTAGAACTAAAAATGATTAAGATTAATAGGGGTGCCCAAACTTTTTCATAGGACTGTATATATATACATTTTTTTTTTTTTGACAGAAGGAGGGAAAGGCTAGTCTTCCAGGCATGATTGTAGCTATGACTATTTTCTAACATAGGATGGGGCCCCAGGTTGCGCAAATGTTGCAGTTCACCCGTGGCGGAAACGTCGCAGAAAAAATGCGGTGTTTTACAATCACAGTATAGTGAATGAGATTCTAGCGAATCCCATCCCTACTTTCTAGTACAATACGCGGTGCACACATGCAGTATTTCCCGAAACCGTTGCGGCTTTGGAAATCATTTATATCAACGAAAATGTCAGCGGTCTTCCTATAGATAATAATGAAGCAGAAAGTCCACAGAGGACTTTCTGTGCAAAGTGCTGTGGGAAGAACCGCGATATGTTGCTTTGACTTTTTCTGCAGCGTTTATTTGGTGCGGGACGCCATGTGGGGTCAGCCATAAAGTGTATCTAATCTAAACCTAAATCAAAGATAATAATTTGTTTCTATATCAGGATCAACACTATACCTGGCCATTATGTCAGTTATGTAATATATAATGTTTGCAATTTTTAGCAATTTCTCCTGCTGCATTCCTTTTTGAGCTGGTGGGTAGAGACTAGCTGCCATACACTGCACACAGAAGGTATAGGTAAATCTGTTATCTCACAAACCCATTATCAGGCAGAACATATGGACCAGGCTGCAAGGCATGTCTGGCTACGGGCTGGCAATGGTGGTAGCTGTGGCAGTATGTCATGCAGTAATATGATGAATCAGGCTGCAGGACATGTCTGGCTGACTGGTGGTAGCTGTGGCAATATGGCATAGAATAATATGATGCGGGCAACACGGTGGCTCCATGGTTAGCACTGAAGCCTTGCAGCACTGGAGTCCTGGGTTTGAATCACCCCAGGAACAACATCTGCAAGGAGTTTGTATGTTCTCCTTGTGTTTGTGTGGACTTCCTCCCATTCTACAAAGACATACTGATAGGATAAAAAATAAATAAATAAATAAAAAATGTACATTGTGATCCCTATATGGGGCTCACAATCTACATTAAAAAAAAAAAAGAATAATATGATGCACCAGGTTGCAGAACATGTCTGACTGAGTGGAAGGAGCAGTGGTAGTTATGCCAATATGAGTGGCCGTATGGCATAGAATAATGTGATAGACTGCGCCACTAGAGTCTAGGAGAAGTCTGTTTAGGAGAAGCCAGGAAAAAAGCTGTTTTTCAATGTGTTTCACTGCAAATTAATTCGGATCTAATTCAATTGTATCGGAAAATTTGGCAAAGCTGTTGAATCAAATTTTTGGAAAATTAATTCATCTCTATTAGCAGTGGACAATTTGGACTTTCTAGATTTTATAATGCCACTGACAGCACTGAACACCCTCTTGATCAATACACTTGAGGCTAGACAAGTTAAAACACCTACGGCAACCTGGGATAGCTCTTTTAACTGCTCTAATCTATTGGCCCAGAATTCCATAGGGTCACAGATATCTGGCAGAATAAAGGTGCACTCTAAATACAGACATGCTGGTTCAGCCGATGGTGTCAGTTGACTGTTGAGTTCTTGGTTGAAGCTGTGGGATTAACAATTCTGGTTCATCATGTTCTAGAGACTGTACTTGCTGCTTTTACTCCTGATACTAGCTGTGGTCTCCCTAAACACTACAGTAAGCTAATTATAAGCCTATGATAATAATATTCCAATTGTACTTCCCTTTAGGAAGCAGGGAAGAATTCCCCCATGTTGCCTTTATAGGGAGAGCCTAAGAGAACTGTATATCCAGAACACTGAATCCAGTATTCATCCCTCTGCTTGATGCTAATCATACTCTTGTTGCTGTGAAAGCAGTGGAGCATGCAGTCTGCCAAGCTTCCAAGTGTGTGCACAAACCCAGGTGCCTGCCATAGTTGGCAATAATGGACAGCATGATCATCGACGTCATCATCATCTTAGAAGAAATAAAGGTCCCCTCTACATTCAAAGGAGAGTCTCTTCTCCTCCTACTCTTCCAGTCTGAGTCTCAGTTCCTCCACCATAAAGACCCTGACCAAAATCTCCATCCTCTTCTAGTTCCCCTTGCATCAAGTGTTACATCAACTGGTGATGATGTTGACCAAGAGGTAGAATTGGAAGCTGTTCTTCCTCTTTCATCCCTTGTTGCATGAGTCTAAGTATTCCCTGTAAGAAACATAATAAAGGGTTGATATTGCTGATGCTTAAGTTGTCCCTGCTGACAAATTTGGAGGCCTCTTCAAAGGGGTTGAGAAGCCAACATTTCCGTTGTGAACCTCCAACACCTTCAACACCTTCTGCTGCTCACACAGATGCTCCAGCATGTTTAATGTGGAGTCCCACTGAGTTAGAAAGTGAGAGATAAAGTGATGAAAAGGCAGACCATTTTATCATTGTAAATCCAGCAGGATGTTTTTAATGACATAGGAACAGCTTAAATACAAAGAGACTTTTCTGGCAGCACCTTTTTAAAGCCATTATGTTACTTGTATCGCCAAAATAAAGCTACACACCATCATATTTAGAAAATGTACTATACAGAGACAATGTCTTATTCACTCCAACTGTATGCAACAACAATATTGGTGCCTTTGTTAGGGGGCGTTCACACAAGTGTCCGATTTTTCAAACGGACAGCTAAATCCTACATGTAGGGTTTAGCTGTCCGCTTGAAAAATCAGACATCTTTGTGAACGGACATTTAAGAACAGACACAGACTGTAAAGAACACACATGATGTCCGGTTTAAATCAACGCAAAATGTAATGGACACAGTTAGTGTCCGATGCTAATGTCCATATAAGATTTTTTGTGGACATTAGCATCAGATACTAGCTGTCGGACACTGACGCTAGTGTGAACCCAGCCTTACAGTTGTAGTTGGTGAGGAGCCATCAAGTTGGATACATGCTGCAGGACACAAGGAAGCAGCTCCTCCGCTGTGTGGCTCCTTTGATCCAGGTTCATTTTCATTATCTGTAAAGCCAGATGGAAGTACTTCATTTTACAACTATGAAATGAGGGAGGAAGAGTGGAAGCAATGCCTTGCCCTGGTGAAGATGGGTCCAGGAAATGGTCCAGAAAGGAAGCTCTAGAAGAGGTGGATGGGCCCTGATTGGTGTTAGAACTGGTCCTGCACAAATAGGATAGACCTAGCACCTTTCTTTGTTGTGTTTTTTAGACTGTGGCTGCTGCCACTCAAAACACTGATCCAGTGGGCTATGAAAGCCATGCATTGCTCATGTTCATAATTGCTGTTCTACATGTCAACTGTGGTGTGTACTTTTCCCCAGACTGACATATCCAAGGAAAGGCTCACACTCTCTGACACATGGCAATACAAACCAGGGACATCTTACTTAGAAAAATAATAGTGGCTAGTAGAGATGAGCGAGTAGTGTTCGATCGAGTAGGTGTTCGATCGAATACTACGGTATTCGAAATACTCGTTCTCGATCGAACACTACTAGCTGTTCGAAGTTTAATGTTCGATGCAGAACCAGCGTTGATTGGCAGAATGCTATACATTCTGCCAATCAACGCTGGTTCTTCTCTTACCTTTCCGAAGTCTTCTCTGCGCTCCGTCCCCGCCTCTTGTTCCGGGTGGAATTCACTCTGCCTAGGCATCCAGCCTAGGCAGAGCCGACTGCGCATGAGCAGGCATGCATGCGCATGCGCAGTCGGCTCTGCTCAGGCGTTGGGCCTGGGCAGAGCCACACGCGCATGCGCAGTCGGCTCTGACTAGGCCGGATGCCTAGGCAGAGTGAATTCCACACGGAAGAGGACGCGGGGACCCTGCGCCGGGAGAAGACTTCAAGCAGAATCCAGCCCGACCATCACTCGTGGACTTGGTAAGTATGATTTTATCGAATGTTGCCTACCCCTGAAACGAGCATTTCCCCCCATAGACTATAATGGGGTTTGAAATCCATTCGAACAGTCGAACAGTGTGCGGCTGTTCGAATCGGATTTCGAACCTCGGACACTTTACTGTTCGCTCATCTCTAGTGGCTAGTTATCCTCCATCAAGGTTGAGAGCATTCCATCAATTGGCAAAATGCAGTGAAATCCAATAAATGATATGGTGGTGACTCCACCAGCAGCAGCTTGGCAAAGTGCAAGTTAGGTTGCAGAACTACTGGATGACTGGATGACTAGGTACATATGTTGTTTCTTGGGCACACATTCCCTTATGGATAACTGTTGTTAGAGCGGAAGAGCAGGAGGAGAGGAGGAGGAAAAATAGTCGATGATGATGATAGCAATGACCATGTGCTAGGTGTAGATGTGGCCTGTCTACCAGGAAAATCACAGGGAGAATGAATAGGATAGTCTTGCTCACTTTCACTATCAATGACCCTGCCACTGCCAAGTCCATTTTGCCTAATAAGCTGGCGATGTCTTTCCATGTGTTTATATACAGATGTAGTTCTTTCATGTGTTCATGCATGGCCATGTCTAAATTTCTGCTTACAAATCTTGCACATTGCCATGAATTTATCATTTGACAATGTCCAAAAAAATCCAACAAGGGAGATGACCATGAGAAGTTGCTGCTCCTAACACCCGTAGCAGTGGAAATTTGTCTGCAACTGGCACCACCAGTATCAACAACCAAACCCCACAAACTTCAGATAATTTTCAGATTAGCAGCATGTGTCACTGTTTATTGGGTAATGTTTTACAGTCCCTGCAAAGTGGATGGGATTCTAACATATTCCATCCACACATGGCAGAAAAATACAAGTAGCAGAAATGTTGCAATTTCCAAAACCATTGTGCAACGTGTCAATTATACTTACAGAAAAGCTGGCATTTACCCTATAGGTATGATTGAACCAGAAAGTCTGTAGAGGAAAACTGAATTTCTCTGAAAAACACTGCGGGAAAAATCACAAAGCATTTCTGCTGCAGTTTTTCTTGCAGTGCTTTTTTTTGCTGCGGCTTGCTACATGGGATCTTAGCCTAAAGGGGTTTATCAGGACTTATTAATTTGTGACCTATGCTTTGGATAGCCTTAGGATCGGTCATTAATTAAAGATTGGCAAGTGTCCAATATGTACTCTTCAGTACACATTCAGTACCAATCCCAGCCCTGTACATTTGTACAATGACTATGTTTGTTATCACAGCTCAGCCCATTCTCTTGAATGAGACTGAGTTGCAAACAGTTCATGTCACTTATGAACGTAACATCAGAGGGTGCCTCTTGGGTGCGGAAAAAAAATATAATGTGTTTCCAATGGGGTCTTTTCTTTTTGGTTGTGGCTCTCTACATGGGGTCTTAGCCTTAAGAATACACACCAATGGACCATGGAAAATGTCCAAAGATCTGCATGCACTGATAGGTCCACATACAGTCCGTAATGATCACAAACCTCACAAAATGCAGATGTGTGAATAAAGCCTTACTGTCTACTTTTCTAATATTCTGGCTTGCTTCAGTAGCCACAATAAATGTCATGACTCAAAGCAAAATTGTATTAACAATGTGAAAAAAATGAATCAGTATTGTAAATGTTAGCTGCAGCAGAGGAGATATCTCATTTCCACTGTGTCTATTTTCCATAAGATACACTGCAAAAAAATGACTGTGAGATACCAACATTGATCTTACTAAAGTTTCAAAACCGTTTGAGGCACAGTTGATATTTATTTCCTCCCAAAGAATATTTTGTTGCATAAAAGGCATTAGCTGTAATATAATAGTCCCATTGTTCAGTGAATCTCTATTTTCTATTGCTGTGTCTGTAAGTCTTCAGGGAGTTAGCGCGGCATCTGATGTTGAACATGTTCTTTAATAGCTTCTCTGAGAATCGACTCTAGGTGGTTTCTAATTAGACACTCCCAGATGGTAAAGAAAAAGCAGCTGCAGTCCCAGCTGGATATACACTATATGAGGTGCTTCTTATGTTTTATGTACAGGGGTTAATATGTTTTCTTGAGAGATTTACATTCCAGACTCCTTTTCTATTCCGCCCGTAGAAGTTTCATTTCTTTCCATATCTACATGTCGATTGCGGCTTAATAAATCCTGAAAGAAAGCATTTGCAACTTTCATAAGTTTTCTTCACGGAGTCAGATTATATGCTACTTTTGAGAGTACTGCAAGAAAAAAGATGCCATTTTATCTAAGCTGAGAATTGTTGCTCTTTGAGCCGTAACACTTGCATCAGCAGAGTCACAAGTTGTGACTCTCAGATGCGCTTTTAATGGTTTGCTACTGCTGCAGAAGAAAAATGGAACAATGAAAGTTGAATGTGCCAAGTTCGGGAAGTTGCCCTTTCCTTTTGTTGTATATAGACTAACAAGGGAGTATATGAAACCATAGAAACCTAGAGAAATATGTGGCGATTATATTTCACAAAGCCTACGTAAAAGAGGGAAATTTGAAATGCTCTTGCTGGGCCACTTCTAATACTGCCTAATGCTACATACTATACTGTATATAGGACAACCATGATGTGAACATTGAAGAATTTACATCATGTTTATTCCGACATCAGTGTGTTTTCTGGGCATTCATGTTTCATCCGTTTTTCACATACTCAAAGATATTAAACAAAAGAATAGTTGATCTGCTTTCCAAAGAAGTGAAAAGTGTTTCAAGCACAAACAGCACACGAGCTGGAAATGAGTACATATCTGTAAATATAGATGTGTGAATGAGGCCTAACAATTTAATGTGGTCTTTATCATGTCACAAAACTGTATCATTTCCTACAGAGAATTGATACAGTTTTTATCAGATGTTGTACTAATTTCCTGACAACGTGAAAGCAATTTGATGAAAGTATTTTATAATGTAGTATATTAAACTCTGTACTGCCCCTGAATAGCCTGCCCTATTCGGACGACCTCTATGCACATATTGGGAAATATATAATTGTTATGTGGGTTTTTTGTTTTTTTTTTGTAGCCTGACTGACTGATAAGCACCATATATTCATTCACACATTGAAGAGTCACAAACCAGCATGTAAAATGTTATCTTATGACGTGTTTATTATGCAGCATCTAATAAGAGGGTTCTCTTATAATCTGTGCCTCCAGATTGTCCACTCATGGAATATACATAGTAGTTACCTATTATACAGTAATACCAGGATTGTCAGTGGTCCAACACTGTGCAGCATAACAATCTCCATTGGCTGTAATCCTCTTGCCCAATGCGTTTTCCAGTCATACTGCTCCCTTGCAGGTCACCAACAGGAGATCTTTGCTAGAAAAGGGAGGAAGACAGACTTCAAATTCTTGAGACTACTGCAGCGTGCCTAAGTGTGCTGAAGGTTTTCACAGCACAGCAAACAGCAGGTGAACAGCAGAGCGTAGAAGTGAAACCAGTGAATGATATACCAGGCCCTGGCGCAAACATTACAGTTCTGCTAGTGCAGGGGATGTCATGTCTGCCTCTTACAAACCTGTGCAAGAGTGACATGTACTAATCAATACACAGAGCAAATCATATGTACATACAACATAACATGTGATACACCCTGCTTAGAATGAGCCAAACTGTGTTATGCTGTGCGGTGGCCACATCTCTGCCAAACTACATGCACAGTGTGAATAATAACTTGATTCCTCACCGTCTTCACTACTATTCACGCAGAGAACAGTCGATCTCCTTAAGGTTTGCTTCCACACCAGTGTTAGGGGGCATTTACACTACCGCTGCTATCTGCAACGGGTTTTCCATCCTAAAGCCCAGGGAAACTGGACAGGGGATGGCTACCTGGCGGTCAACTTTAAAACCCATTCATTTGAATAGGTTTAAAAGGTAACCGCCAGTATCCGCATGTGGCCTCTCTGCCTGGAAACCTTTTATTGCACGGACACAAAGTCATACATGCAGGAAAAGAATGGGTTTTAAAGCTGATTGCCGGCAAGCCATCCCCTGTCCAGTTTTGACGGGGTTTAAGATGGAAACCCCAGGGCGCACAGTGACGGTAGTGTGAACACCCCCTTGGCTCGACCTTTACTATAGATTTCAATGGCTTTTGTTATTTTCTCTTGCAAGGTATCATTGTACAGAGTGTTATTGGTGTAATTCTAAACATAGCTACATCTGTATACATATGCTGCACATTAGCTAACAATTCATGTGATGGGCATAAATAAATTTACCTTCCAAGTTGAAACGGGGAAAGGCTAAAAGCCTACAAGACCAATGCCAATTGTCCAATAAGAGGAAAAATGTAAACTACAAATTTGGCAGTTGGATTAAGTCCATGGAACAACATCCTATCTCAAAAATGTCTATTTTCCATAGCTTTTGATATTCTTACTTCCTAGAAAGGCATCCAGGCCCATCTTGAGCTTGCTCTAATCCATATATCTCCTTAATTTTCTAGATTGCCCTCCTCTTCTCCATCTCAGCAATAGCCTTCCTATATACATGCAGGGTCGGACTGGGGTGTCTAGGGCCCACCAGTGGAATTGTTTTTAGGGGCCCACCGCCAGGACCCCTGTAGATGAGTTGTACAGAGACAGGATGGCTAAAGGTAATATCAGGAGCCGGCTGCTCACCTGCCATACGATGTGTACCACTGCACTACCTAAACCCACTGCTACATCCTGTATGGCAAGAGAGCAGCATGGCTCCTAGAATTGTCATCATTACCTGTAGCCGCACTGTAATGAAAAAGCTCATCTGCAGAGGTCCTGGCTGTCAGATTCCCACAGATGTAATATTGATGGCTTATCCTAAGGACAGGCCATAAATATTAGAAACATGGATGAATCCTTTAAATATATTGTCCAAGAATTGGAGCAACTCATGTGCCGGGCTGGAGGTTTAAAATAAAAAAGCATACTCACCCGTTGTCCTCGGCCAGTGTCCATTCAGTCTCGTGCCGGCACCTTCTTGCTGGGAGTCCTGCACCTCATGTGACCGCCAAGAGGAATTGGGTACAGAATTTCCAGAAATGAGGTGTTGCCATGAGACCGAACAGACAGAGGCGGAGGACAACAGAGTGCTGGGGACAGGCGAGTGTGTTTTTTTTTTTTTTTTACATCTCTGTGGCTGAGGTGTAATAATGAGGGATGAATCAGCTGTTTGAGTGAATCGTGGCATCTGTGCAAGCGCCGTGACCCCTTCTCTGTTTACACAGTATCGTACATCTCATAATGGCCATGTCATGTAACTACAGCCTCGTCCTATAAGCCTCTATGTGACAAGGCTGTAATTACATCACCTGGTCACTATAAACAGACAGTGTGTGATATACACAGGCGCCATGGCCCCTCATACAGCTGATCAGGGGGTCACTTATCTCTTATTGATGATTTATTCTGAGAATACATCATCAATATAAATGAACTGGAAAACTCTTTAAGCCTAAGGCCCCACGTGGTGTCCTGCAGCAAAAAAGCGCTGCGGGAAAAAACGCGTCCATGACGCATCACATTTCTTCCTGCAGCCCTTTGCACAGAAAGTTTGCAGAGCTTTCCTCTCTATTTTCCGCTTCAATTATATTGAAACCGCCAGAATTTCCGTAGGCATGCTGCAATGTCTAACGCTAAAACCCAAGACTGCTTTGGAAATTACAGCATGTATCTTATTTTACCGCAAAGTGTGAATGGGGCTAAAATATGGCGAAAACACCACGGGAAAAGCCGACAGTTCCTGCAATGTGAATGGGATTCTAGCAAATTCCATCCACACATTGTGGAAAATTATGTGCAGTGAACATGCTGCGATTTCCAAAACCGTTGGGGTTTTGGAAATCGCTGGAATATCACTTATACCTACGAAAACACTGATGGTTTCCCTATAGGTGTAATGGAAGCAGAAAGTGAAAAGCGCTGTGGGAATAAAACACAATGCGTTGCTGCTGCGTTTTTTCCTGCAGCGCTATTTTGTTGCAGTTTGCAACGTGAGGCCTTAGTCTTAATAAAGCCCAAGTGCCACTTTCATTAAATTAATTGTCCCCTCATAGTATGCCCCTAATTCCCCCTGACATAAATACTGCACCCCTAATATCAATGACCACCCCCTTATGTTCATAATGCCTCCTAATATAACCTCCCCTTGTATTCGTAATGTCCCCTAATAACCCCTATAAAAGTGACCCCCCTTTTATGTTCATAATGCCCCCTCCTTATAATTATAATTTCCCCCTCCAAACAACCCCTTGTACTATTAAAATACCCACAACTAAGCTAAAAAAAAGAGTTATACTCACCTACCTGCGATCCTGATGAACGGAGGTGCCCACTTTACATCCAAGTGCAGGATGTCTGTATATCAGCACAGTCGATCTAGTTAAAAATAAGGTATATTAATGGTGGTGCCTGGACCCAGAGCAGCCGCCATTGGTGTAACTAATGTTTTGTGGGCCTGGGTACAAACTTTTGTCCGTGGTCCCCTATCCCCTTACTAGAGCGAATTCTTGATAGTGGCGGTTATGGGCGCTAAAGCAATATCTCAGATACCTGAAAGAGATACAGCTTTAGTACCCACAACTGCAGTTATCAAGAATACGGTGAGAAAGCAGCGCAGCGCCCCACATGTAAGCAATACTGGGACAGCATAACGTGCTCCACAGGGGCCCCTAAACAGTATTATGTGCACCACAGTGGCCCCCAAACAGTATTATGGGCTCCATAGTGACCCCCAAACATTATTATGTGCACCACAGAGGCCCCCAAACAGAATTAGGTACTCCATAGTGACCCACAAACATTATTATGTGCACTACAGTGGCCCCTAAACAGAATTATGTACTCACCAGTGACACCCCCCACAGTATTATATGCTCACAGTGCCCATCCCCCCAGAGCCTGAACCCCCCATTCCCCCCTTCTTGCTCACACAGCCTGTCCTCCATGTCTCCCCTCTTGCTCACACAGCCTGCCCCCCATGTCTCCCCTCTTGCTCACACAGCCTGCCCCCCATGTCTCCCCTCTTGCTCACACAGCCTGCACCTCCATGTCTCCCCTCTTGCTCACACAGCCTGCACCTCCATGTCTCCCCTCTTGCTCACACAGCCTGCCCTCCATGTCTCCCCTCTTGCTCACACAGCCTGCACCTCCATGTCTCCCCTCTTGCTCACACAGCCTGCACCTCCATGTCTCCCCTCTTGCTCACACAGCCTGCCCCCCATGTCTCCCCTCTTGCTCACACAGCCTGCACCTCCATGTCTCCCCTCTTGCTCACACAGCCTGCACCTCCATGTCTCCCCTCTTGCTCACACAGCCTGCACCTCCATGTCTCCCCTCTTGCTCACACAGCCTGCACCTCCATGTCTCCCCTCTTGCTCACACAGCCTGCCCCCCATGTCTCCCCTCTTGCTCACACAGCCTGCCCCCCATGTCTCCCCTCTTGCTCACACAGCCTGCACCTCCATGTCTCCCCTCTTGCTCACACAGCCTGCACCTCCATGTCTCCCCTCTTGCTCACACAGCCTGCACCTCCATGTCTCCCCTCTTGCTCACACAGCCTGCACCTCCATGTCTCCCCTCTTGCTCACACAGCCTGCCCCCCATGTCTCCCCTCTTGCTCACACAGCCTGCCCCCCATGTCTCCTCTCTTGCTCACACAGCCTGCACCTCCATGTCTCCCCTCTTGCTCACACAGCCTGCACCTCCATGTCTCCCCTCTTGCTCACACAGCCTGCACCTCCATGTCTCCCCTCTTGCTCACACAGCCTGCCCCCCATGTCTCCCCTATTACTCACACATGCTGTCTCTTCTCTCCTCCTTCCATCAGACTGTTCCCTTCCGATTCATCTTCCTGTGTAACACTGTTCTGTACGATACATGTAGCTCCACCCACATATGACATCATCACAGGTCCTTCAGGCTCTGCAGAACGTCTTTCTCCCTTCACTACCTCACAGTGACTTGCCCGGGTGCTGACACCAGCCCTGGGCAGACGCCTTACCGAACCTCCACTGTCTACTAAAAAAAAGGCAGTGGAGGTCCGGTAGGGCCCCATAATGAGGTCTTAATAGTCCAGGCTGGGGCCTACCGGGGTCCCCGGTCCCCCGGCGGGCCAGTCCGACCCTGTATACATGTATACTACATGGGCCTTACCAGTGTTTTGTGTAGAGGCAAAATGAAATCCTGGTTGTGAGCATCTATTCCTCTCATAATACACCCCATGATTGTGTTTGTTTTGGAGACAGCTGCTTGGCATTGGGTGATAAAATTATTGTTCCTGTAACATTTGCCTTTATTCCTCATGACCAGTAGTGTCCTATAGGGACAAAACATGATCAACTTCATGTAGCCTCTTAATAGAAATACTGTATCTTAAAGTGTACCTCCAATTAGAAACAATTCTCTGTAAATCAACAGTGCAAGGGTTAACAAGGATTTTTACCCTTTTACCTTGGTGAAGGGTTAACAAGAATTGTTCTAATGCAGGTTTTTTTTTTTGTTTTTGTTTTGTTTTTTCAGAAAAATGTCTATTTCTCCACTTAACAGACTTCTCTCCTCTTCCCCTGCCTCCTACACAGAACCTTCACTCTGAATTACTGGTAAAATGAGAAAAAGCTTAACTGAGAGATTAGGTTACAGTTATTGATTACCGATCATTTAAGAGGAAAAAGGTGGGAGGTAAAATCAAGATGAGGAGACTTCTTCTTCCCATACACAGCGTACAGAGAGGAGATCCTGACTGTATACAGACATGTTCGTACTTATGTGAAAGAGGGTATAATATATATAAAAGAAACAAAAAAAATGCCACTACCATGTCAACGTCACAGGTTCTAGCCTCGCCCCCTGGTGATACAACAATATGTGTCCCCTTCATAAAATTACCTCAAGAAAGTGAAAATTATTTTCTTTTTTTAGTAACAAAACATATACACATTTCATTCCTTTTCTGTTTACATGCTCACCATTTTCTCAGGTATTAAAATAAATGGGAAAAAAGTGATGCTGGGCAATTGCAGGTCTATTAGTTGAATAAGAGCCGAGCTGCCTCCGCTCCCTGTCCATTGCTGTAGCTTCTGGTGCATGAAAGGCGCTGGACTGCTACAGATCAGATCTAATGGCCTATTCTGCATAAAAAATGCGTTTGGGGCCGGGTCCTTGTATGTTATCTAAAATATTGCAGTCTAAAGCATTACATGTGTATTCATGGCATATTACCATTCCAGTCTATTTATAATTGAAATGACCCAAAAAATCTTCATGAACATTTTACAACACCCACTAAAAAGATTTGCTTACAACATCCACAGTAATATATATATATATATATATATATATATATATATATATATATATATATATATATATACACACACACAGGTATATACTGTATATACTGTGTATATATATATATATATATATATATATATATATATATATATATATATGAGAATTGGCCGAATTTGCACTTGTTTTTTGTGGTAAACATCTATAAAGGACAAGATGAGTAAATCTTCTGTAGCAACAGTAATGCATTTGGTATATATTTTATAAAATATAGATAAACCTCCATTTCTGTGGCTTATGGTATTTGCTACCTGTTCCTTTGAAAAATATGCTGCTATGTCAACTGAAGAAAACATTCCTATCTAAATATGAAATTTTGCTGAATCTGTAACTACTTTTGCAAGATGCTGAAGAAGGACAATAGCAAATGCATTTCTGAATTTATAGCTAAAACATTTGTGCTCTGTACTAACAGTTGGTTAATCTTTGCTAATGTTTGTTGTGCTGCACGTTATGTAAAGTACTTGTTATGCAAAACATGAAGTCAAATAGGTTAGACACGTTATAGCAATATATTTATATAGTAGGGTTTTAAATTGTAACCTTCTGTGATCCTAGACAGGGCCGGTTCAATAGGTTCAATGTTTGTACCCGAACATTTGAGGCATGATATAAACCATTACAATACTGAAATACTGCGGCATTATTTATCTAACAGTATTGTTCATTATGCAAACAAGAACAATCCTATAACAGATCTTCTTTAATCCTCATATGAAATTCATGTTCCTTTTTGGCTATCCTTAATTCCCCTTAAGAAACTAAAGACTTCTACCATTAAGCAGAAAACTCCTGAGGTCACAATGATCTGTTATAACATCTTAACCTTACAAAAGCCTTCCTTAGGTTTTTGTATAGGGAGAAGTGTAAAGTAAGTGAGTAATACCACTCTGAGAGCCGTATATTAATAACGTGCATGTGTTAATTGGATATGTAGTAGCCGTCACTGCAGTACTGTACAGTGTTACATCTAATGCACCGCTATCCTCCTGTGATACCTGCATAGGATATTTATCTATAATACATATGTTCTGCATCTACTACTTTCACCATATTGGTGTTTACATATGTTACATGGACTGCTCTCTAGTCTCTACCTATTATTCAAGTACTGACACTGGTTCTCATTGTAGAAGACACATCACACACCTTAAGTGCTATATCAAACAGTCTATCATATTTATTCATGTATTTATTTATTTTAGTTTTTACAAAGAATATAGGTAATTTTCAGTATTTCACATTTACAACGCCATAGCATATGGTTAACATCTGCACAATACATGAAATGCAAATCAATATGTGGTTATGCAATGTTTTCGTCACTCATGAGCTTCATCTGGCTTGATCTTTCTTGTGATATGGAGGAGGCCTATATATTACCTATAGTCTGTGAAAAAATAAATAATAAATGAATGTGATACTCTTTGATATAGCTCTTAAGGTGTGTGTTGTGATTTCTATGTACTAAACAGTGGGTTGGAGAACCCTTCTTACATGCACACATCACCATTACTATTGAGTGTGTGGGATCAGTGATATATGTCTAGTTCTTATTGTAGACATCCGGCTGGTGCAGAGATATCTACTTACAGGCAATGCTCCATGGGAAAACTGTATATAAAGCATCTCTCTTCCTGAAAATACAATCACATATTAGCCAAATCAGACATTTATTATAAATATTAATATCACTAATATGTTTTAGGGATTATATGCTTATTCTAATAAAGAGCAAATAAAAGAGGAACTTTCCCAACTTTGTCCACTGTTATATAAACAGAAAGAAGTGACAGGCTATTCATAAAACTATGTACCGATTGCTAGATGGCAGGGATTTCATCACTTTGATCTGGCAATTTGTAATTCCACCTTTTACCAGAATGGGGCATCCCAATCCCGTTTTCCAATTCTATCAGTGTCATAGACTTTGCATGAACCAACAAGGCATATGCTCCACTTCTTCCTCATTCAGGCTGGGATCTTGTAGTTAGGGGAACAGGGTTGGGCCTGGAATCAAGGAATGATATAGAATTTAGTGCAATATGTTCCCTATATTGCTGATCTTAATGTTGTTTTCTATACTCACAAGTAAAGGTGTGCACGGTAACATACAAACAGTTTTGAAATAAATTTTACACTTCACATTGGAAATTCCAGGAGTCTAGAAACTTAGTCTCTAATAGGGGGATTATAGCACAGTGAAAGTTGCCTGAAAATGTTATCAGGGCAGAGCATTGGGAGTTCTAGCTCTCGGCTATACAGATGCTGAATCAGCAGAATATCGCTAGGGTTCACTTACTATCATAAATTAGTTTCAAAGTATTCACTTAGCTCAGGATTATATTTTATGGTACAACACATGATGTAGTAGATTATCTTTTATATGCCTTCAGACACCACATTAAATGACAAATGCTCAAACGAATGTTTCTTGTAACTTGTGGAATAAATTGAAAAATAACAACATGCAGCATACACATTGATAGGAAATTCAATATGAGATTTCTTAGGAAAATAATTTCATGTGCCTCACCACAATACTAATGTCTCACAGAGAGCGCTGTGTTATGTCTCTTTATAACACAGATCAGAAATATGACTGCTGGCACGATCCCTTAAGGACCCTTTCAGGACCAAGCGTCATTGATGCCCCAATGCTCAGGCTAAATCTAGCACTCTTGTATGCATTGCTTTACACAGCAATATCTTTTTAATGGCCTTGCATATCGCAAATATTTTTGCCATGTTTTTCAGGACACATAAGGCTTAAAATAACTAGCCTTATTTGTTAAATAAGTTGAATATTTTGTTTCACTAGAAGTAGAAAATTGCTATAAAATGTGAAAAAAGTGTAACTTTTGCTTATTGCTGGATGATAAAATGGGAACGGTATTTTTTTTTTTTTATAATATCAACAGATTGTAAATATATAATTTATTCTAATATTATAAATGTGAAAGTTTGGATGTTTGAATGTTTGTTAGTCAATCACGCAAAAATGGCTGAAAGGATTTGGATGAGATTTAGCACATAGATAGATTGTAACCTTGATTAACACATAGGCTACTTTTTATCTCGGTAAATGACATGGCTTCACAGCTGTTATGAATTTATTTTCACATACAATATTAAACTGCTCTTGCAGCAGCTTATCTCAGGTTCTGATAAAGCAAGGTCTGTTATCTCTCGGTGTAAAAACACAGCTAACCCTCAGTCCATTGTGTACATGCATTTGCATATTATCTGATATGCTCCAGGTAGTGCTGACACACTGGAAACACCTTTAATCCGAATTGGCAGTTTGCCCATTTTAAACATGCCAGGAAAAAGACTAAATTGTTGCAAAATTTTAAAACAACGAGTGATATGAAGGTAGCCATGATCATGATATGGCTTCCCATCAAGCTGCTGAGACGCTGGAACAATCACGGGCACAGCGTGAGGAATGAGTTCAGTGGCAGGCCAGCTTGACAGTTGCCAAAACGTTGGAACATGTTGGATCATCAATGCCAACAAGATGCTCATTATATGGCCCCCCAGGGAGCTGGTGAGATGCTGGAACAATTACAGGCACGGTGCGAGGAACAAGTTTAGCGGCAGGCCAGCTTGAGCATGCAGATCATTGATGCCAACAACACACTCATTATATGGCTTTCCAGCGAGCTGCTGAGATGCTGGAACAATCACAGGCATGGCTTAAGGAACAAGTTCAGCAGCAAGACAGCTTAAGAGCTGCCAAAACGCCAGAGCAGGCACACCATCGACGGCAGCAATTTGCTGAATATAGGCAGGTCACCGACCCCATCAACATGCAGACTAAGTCACGGGCAGTGGCTAGTATACTATATGGGGCTAATATTCTTTTATAGATATAGGGGCAGATTTAAGAGGTTTGACATTATTAACATTAGTCTTCATAGTCATATCACTGGTGGAGGATACACCAATATATGACAAGATCCATGCCTCCTCATAAATGATGTAAACTCTCAATTACACTGTGTGGAGGAAAATGTAAACAAGCTCAAATGTACAGTATGTTGTAAATAATAATAAATCTGATGACCACCTTTTTGGGAAATTATAAGTTTGTAGATCAGGTGTTTTTGGATGCATAGATTTAATGTATATGTGTTTAACTTTATTTCTGTACATTTATTCGTGCTGGCTAGCGATCCACTTCCAAAATGGCAGCAACACCCTGAAAATGGTCAGTGCGGGAACTGATCACAGGCATTGCTACCAGCTATGGCGTCGCTCAGTTCCTGAATGTCCACCATATTTAAATGCCCACAACATCCACTGTAATAGAGGTCATCCAGCTAATAAAAGTTATTTTATAATGGCTCAAAATCAAGTAAAATAAATAAATTAATAAAGATCCTAATCACCTCACTAATCTCATGCTGTCATTGTACTGATGATTCCCAGATCCCTCTAGAACCACTCTTCCTAACCCCTCTTGAAATACAGAATAAAGACCACTCAGTGATAATGAATGGCCATAGAGGAAAGCAATCTTAGCCTGTGTTTGGCTGTATAATAATAATAATAATAATAATAATAATAATAATAATAATAATAATAATAATAATAATAATAAATTAAACTATATATCATTGCTGAAATTGATTAAATAAAATGAACAATTGAAGGCAAGTAAAGCAACCAAATAATGCCATTTGCTATAGCACATGTTAATATATTTTAGTATGGTAGAAATATCAGTTGCTTGCAGCACTCCCATTATTGATACAGGCTTGCAAATGTAAACATGTATCCACAGTCCAAAACACGGCAGAAATCCAACATCTGACACAGCACAGCATGTGTTGGAGCTACATCCTGGAATTTAGATGGGCTCAGAGCCTTGTACTCTCCTTGAAACATAATTACCATGTACTAAAGTACATTTTGGAAGCTGACTCCATTAAATTGCATTATACTACATATAAGGCTGCAACATTTAACCCCGTGTAACCCTTGGAAGATACTAGTTGTTTAATAGCATTTTAAAGAACAACAACATTGTAGAAGACAAAGAAAAACACATTTCTAGGGATACATTTCAAACAGCCACATACTGTGCCAAATTGCTTACAGGATTCCACTGAACTGAAGCGTACATGTCCTTGAGACTTCTCTAGGTATGGAAGATATGTAAATGTGAATGTCCAAGAAGCAAGTATTGAAACTGAATTTATTTATTGAAAAAGTTATTTATAAAAAAAAGTAATAATAAAAGTAAAAAAAAATAAAAATAAATAAAAGTTTAAATCACCTTCCCATTTCTTAGCTCACATGCATATATAATCTATTGAATCTCAACCACACATTGCGGGAAAATATGCGCTGCAAACATGCTGCAATTTCCAAAGCCGTTGCGGTTTTGGAAATCGCAGCATATCAATTATACCTATGGAAATGTCAGTGGTTTCCCTATAAGTAGCATTGAAGCAGAAATTCTGCAGAATTTCTGCAAAAGCACTGTAGGGAAAAATGTTGACGCTGCGGTTTTTCCCACAGCACTTTTTTTTACTGCTGCTCGCTACATGTGACCTTAGTTTAAAAAGGATCTTTCATGTCCTCAGGCACATGCATGTTTATATACTGCTATAAAGCTGTTCCTGACAGTCTAACTGGGAACGCCCCTCCTGACAGTACTGACCGTAGCACTATACTGTGAGGGGGCGCTCTTTACCACCTAGCGATGACTCTGAGCAGTGAGGAAAGCTCTCCCCAGTACTCGTCTATAGACGAGTACTGTCAGGAGGGGGGGAGGGGGCGTTCCCCATTGCTCAGCATTGTTTTTTTTTAAATATTAATTCCACCTTTTTCTTATTTTTTTTCCAGCTTCCCAGTGCATTGTATTGTACATAGCATTAAAAGGTATTTTGAAGTACAATATGTCTCACAATAAACAAGTCCTTATATGACTATATAAATGGAAAAATTAAAAAGTTATGGCTTTTGAAAGACATGAGGAAAAAACTATAACATAAAAATGAAAAATAACTGTGTCCTCCTAGGGTTAAAGAAGCTGCTGCTATCTATAAACCTCAATATTTAGATATTTCTGGATGTTTGTATACTGCAGTATAGATAATGTTTTACACACCACCTTCCAAACCCAATGAACTTTCATCTCAGTTGACCTCTTTAATATCCCATGTAGTATATTACTTCTATGCGGTCCATAACCTATACCTATCAACATTCAAAAACTATGCTCATTGGGGGAAGGACCTTTTTATATAATTTCATTGAAGACATGTAATGTTTCTAAATAAATTTCTGTTATTTTATTTTTTCAGTTTTTTTCCTTGAATGTCCCTATAATAGTCATTGTAGAAGAAATGATTTGTCAAACTGTGTAAAAGCATATTACTTATCTATAGCTTCCTAGCAACTATACTCTTAAGTACTATAGTTTTCCTGCAGTAAAGGTTTTATAATAACAAATGAGAGATTAGTAGCTTATAACAGTCAAATCTTCTTCCTGAAGGAGTGTAACAGAGCACATGTGAAGATGTCTGCTGCCATCTGCTGTTCATGCATGGGTATATAACTATACATACTTGAGAACTTTCTATCTATCTGTACTCCTTTGTAATGATATACCATTGAATGCCTAACAAGTCTATGCTGGTTAGTTGCTGATAATTCATGGCTGTTGCTGAAATGTTTCTGTAAAATAGTTAATTGTTTAATAAAATGTCATGCCCTTTACTCAGATAAAGAACATAAAACTGGCGAAAAGCACATTTATTGCCTTTATACAATGTCAATGATTTATCAAGTGTTACAAATGTTTCAAATGTTTGGTGTGTGATGCTTTACAAAGGGCACATTGTCAGCCGAGCATTGACAGGGTGAATTAATGTAGCGACAAAATACCACATGCAAATAGAGATTATAAAGTAGAATAATATAAACAATTGATAAAAGGCGAGACATTTCCGTAACCTTGAAAGCTGTCAGAACGGATGAGATTCACAGTACACTATAACAAGAGAGATAGTTTAGACGGAAAGGAGAAAATTACAATAATCTATAATCATTTATTCAGGCAAAACTTTCAATAAAAAATAGAATTCCAAACATTACAATAAACTTTCAAAATGCTAAATAATTCAATTTGGGTTTCTAATATTTTATACATTTATAGCTCTTAAATATGGAAAAATGACATATTAGTTTTACATCAATGTCTATTTTTTCCCTTCCTTTGACCCCTAAAATATAAAGCAACTCATCCGTCGGGGGTCACTTTCATAAAATGTCACATTCTGAGTAGATGTTTTCAGACCTGACATTTCTATTCATTATTGTGACTCAGTTTATGTGTGGGCGTTATTTAACAGTTTTCTTTTTCTCACTGGTTTAATATGTTATAATAGATTTAGCCATAATCTATTAAAATCTGCTTGTAAAGTAAATCCTCCTTGTATTCATTTCCCGGAGGGCTTTCTTTTATACAAATCCACCAATCTGAGCGATAACCGCAGTGTAAAGTATAAGAAGGAGCATAGCACTGACTTCAGACTGACTAAACAGGAGGTAGATTTCAGACTATGGCCTATATACATTAGGCTGTAGTTACACTGGGTCCTCCGATTGATGATGTCTTCAGAAATGTCAGGTTATGAGTAACTTTATTCAGATCTGGGATTTTCACTTCAAAGATGAATTTTGGAATCCTCTTATTGCAGCTCATTTGCATGGGAGTTATCCACAGGGACAGAGTAACAGCTTGAAACTAATGAAACAGGATATAGACTGCAAACTATCAGACTTCTATTATAAGAAAACTAGCAATGTAACACCAGTTCATGACTCTGATCACAGAATGTGTCCCTGTGTCCACCTAGCAAAAGGTTCTTACAATAATATATGTCATTATTTAAGGCTAAGACTGGGGCCCTACATTGAAAAATTGCTGCATATTACAGTACCTGCAAAGTGGATGGAATTCTGGCTAATCCCATCCACACATACCCCCCCCCCCCCCAATACTCAGTAGTGATTGGAGATAGCACAATTGTGTCTGTGCAAGCTGCTATTGGCCAATCAGATTTGAGCAGCTTTCCAACACAGCAGGCAATCTTCTCACAGTCATTAGGTTACCGGCCAAACTGCAGCATTTATGCCACTTGGGACCCTGGCCCTAATAAAACAGTGCTCAGGTGTGCGCTGCATCTGCTTTATAAGCTATGAAATGTTCATTGGTCACATGCACTGGCGTAACTAAGAATGGCTGAGCCCCAAAGCCAACATTGGACATGGGGCCCTGACTCACCCATGCCAACCCCCCGCACCGCATGCACGTGCACAAACCACATTACTTCAAACACTATTATGCCCCATAGTGTCCCCTGCATACAGTATGATGTCCCATAGTGGCCCCTGCATACAGTATTATGCCACATACTGGCCCCTGCACACAGTATTATATCCCATAGTGTTCAGTGTGAAAGTATGATGTCCCATAGTGTCCCTGCACACAGTATGATGCCCCATAGTGGCCCCTGTACACAGCATGATGCCCCATAGTGGCGCCTGCACACAGTATGATGTCCCATAGCGGCCCCTTCACACAGTATGATGTCCCATAGTGTCCCCTTCACACAGTATAATGTCCCATAGTGTCCTCTGCACACAGTATGATGCCCCATAGTGACCCCTGCACACAGTATGATGTCCCATAATGGCCCCTGCACACAGTATTATGCCCCATAGTGACCCCTGCACACAGTATTATGTCCCATAGTGGCCTCTGCACACAATATGATGCCCCATAGTGGCCCCTGCACACAGTATTATGCCCCATTGTGGACTACCCATGAACAATTGTTATGCTCTGGGGTCTTTTCAGACTCTAGAGTATAATAATCGGAGACATAGTGTAGGATACAAACATAAAAAAACAATGTTCTTATCTCTCCTGGGCTCCAGTGCACTTCCTGCTGATTTCGGCCATGTTCCATGATAGACTAGAC
Source organism: Leptodactylus fuscus (assembly GCF_031893055.1). Classification (NCBI taxonomy): domain Eukaryota; kingdom Metazoa; phylum Chordata; class Amphibia; order Anura; family Leptodactylidae; genus Leptodactylus; species Leptodactylus fuscus. The sequence continues at coordinate 113,862,928 of NC_134268.1, forward strand.
ATCAAGTGAGCTGACCTAGTCTGTGACATCACAAAATAGGTCAGAAGCCTTCCGGAGCACATGAGAGTTACTCCAGCAGGTAACGCCCTATTAAAAAAAAACATCAGAACCTGCTGGGCCCCATAATGTCCCAGGCCCTGTGGCAGCCGCTATCGTTGCTACCCTGCTGCTAATGCTCCTGGTCACATGGCCTGTTTTCAGCTCAACTAATGGACTGCAATACTGAACACAAGCTTTATGCTGTATGGAGCTATAATTTGTAAACAGCATTTGCACAAGTGCTTAGCCTCTTCAAACAGGTGATTGGTAAACACTGTGGTTTGGCCATTGTGGAAACACTGCAAGAACTGCAGCATTTTACAGTCCACATTGCATAAAAATACCAGCAGTGAAAATGGTGTTGTGTTTTTGGAAATGCTGTTGTGTTTTCAAAACTATTGCATCTTTGGAAATCACAGCATGTCTATTACACCTATGTAAACGGTGACGATTTCCCTATAGGTATAATTGGAGCAGAAATTCTACTTTGGTTTAAACTCTGTGGACTTTTTGTGAAAAATCACTGTGAGAAAAAAATGGCAATGTGTTTCTGCCACTGTTTTTCTGTATTGCTTTTTTGCTGTAAGCCGCTACGTGGGGCCTTAGCCTCACACTGCTGTTCTCCTATGAAATTGTATCCCTGTTTTCCTATAACCTACTATATGCTTTGGTAGCATATCTATTAAGAAGCTGTGAGAAATGCAGAAAAAAATAGAAATCAGACGAGCTATATGGCATTTTTTAAGGGAGATATGGCCAAATCTTCTTTAAAGTTTTGAATTACCTGGGTGGAGTGAAAAAAACAAAACAAAAATGCATACTCACCTATCCCGATGCTTCCAGTTCTTCTGCTCTGGCGGCTTCTTCCAGGTCACTTCTGGGGTTCTGCTGAAGCCGCTAATTGGCCTCCGTGGTAACGTGACTGCTGAGGTCAATCGGTGGCCTCATCAGGCCTCAAGAAGAGACCCGTGATATCACAAATTCAGGATTTCCTGTGAACAATATTGAGCTTGAAAGAGTCTAACAAATGCTCTCCAACTCCACAAATACTCAAGGGATTAACCGAGGCAAGAACTAAAAACTAAACATAACATAACAACTAAAATCTTTTATGTTAACAGGATTGACTGCCAGTAAAAACTTAAGCAATGTTTAAAATTGTGTAGAAAACCTGTAGACAGATGAAACTGCTCTATTGCACAATAGACCTAGACAGACTTAAATTATTGGCAATGAAAAAGACAGCCGTCCTTTGAATTAGCAGTAGAATGCAGCTGTAGCATAGATATAGTTCCTCACTCTATTCTATCACTAATCTACCTGTAATCTGACTATATATATATATATATATATATATATATATATATATATATATATTTCTTTACCTCTATTGCTTGCAATTACAAGCTTTTCAGAGTATTTTGTATGATGCAATGAGTTGAACAGATGCTTCCCTACATTCACCATTACAACAATTCCCCATGTTCAAGCTTACAGAAACTTATATAATTTATAGGACATCAGCTGTGTAAAGTGCCCATTTACAGTCCTATGAAAAAGTTTGGGCACCCCTATTAATTTTAATCATTTTTAGTTCTAAATATTTTGGTGTTTGCAGCAGCCATTTCAGTTTGATATATCTAATAACTGATGGACATAGTAATATTTCAGGATTGAAATGAGGTTTATTGTACTAACAGAAAATGTGCAATATGCATTAAACCAAAATTTGACTGGTGCAAAAGTATGGGCACCTCAACAGAAAAGTGACATTAATATTTAGTAGATCCTCCTTTTGCACAGATAACAGCCTCTAGTCACTTCCTGTAGCTTTTAATCAGTTCCTGGATCCTGGATGAAGGTATTTTGGACCATTCCTCTTTACAAAACAATTCAAGTTCAGTTAAGTTTGATGGTCACCGAGCATGGGCAGCCCGCTCTCAAATGATCTGAAAACAAAGATTGTTCAACATAGTTGTTCATGGGCAGAATACAAAAAGTTGTCTCAGAGATTTAACCTGTCAGTTTCAACTGTGAGGAACATAGTAAGGAAATGGAAGACCACAGGGACAGTTCTTGTTAAGCCCAGAAGTGGCAGGCCAAGAAAAATATCAGAAAGGCAGAGAAGAAGAATGGTGAGAACAGTCAAGGACAATCCACAGACCACCTCCAAAGAGCTGCAGCATCATCTTGCTGCAGATGGTGTCACTGTGCATCGGTCAACAATACAGCACACTTTGCACAAGGAGAAGCTGTATGGGAGATTGATGAGAAAGAAGCTGTTTCTGCAACCACGCCACAAACAGAGCCCCCTTAGGTATGTAAAAGCACATTTGGACAAGCCTGTGGACTGTTGAAACAAAGACTGAGTTGTTTGGTCATACAAAAAGGCGTTATGCATGGCGTCCAAAAAAAAACAGCATTCCAAGAAAAACACTTGCTACCCACTGTAAAATTTGGTGGAAGTTCCTTCATGCTTTGGGGCTGTGTGGCCAATGCCAGCACTGGGAATCTTGTTAAAGTTGAGAGTCGCATGGATTCCACTCAGTATCAGCAGATTCTTGAGAATAATGTTCAAGAATCAGTGAAGAAGTTGAAGTTACGCCGGGGATAGATATTTCAGCAAGACAATGATCCAAAACACCGCTCCAAATCGACTCAGGCATTGATGCAGAGGAACAAGTACAATGTTCTGGAATGGCCATCCCAGTCCCCAGACCTGAATATCATTGAACATCTGTGGGATGATTTGAAGCGGGCTGTCCATGCTCAGCGACCATCAAACTTTACTGAACTTGAATTGTTTTGTAAAGAGCAATGGTCCAAAATACCTTCATCCAGGATCCAGGAACTGATTAAAAGCTACAGGAAGCGACTAGAGGCTGTTATCTTTGCAAAAGGAGGATCTACTAAATATTAATGTCACTTTTCTGTTGAGGTGCCCATACTTTTGCACTGGTCAAATTTTGGTTTAATGCATATTGCACATTTTCTGTTAGTACAATAAACCTCATTTCAATCCTGAAATATTACTGTGTCCATCAGTTATTAGATATATCAAACTGAAATGGCTGTTGCAAACACCAAAATATTTAGAACTAAAAATGATTAAGATTAATAGGGGTGCCCAAACTTTTTCGTAGGACTGTATTACTGACTATTGGTGGAGAGGCTTTCAGCTCATGTCAGGTGATTCCAGAATCACCATTTGTTCAGTTTCATTTCAAACAATTTGGAAAATTGTGGTCAAACCTGCCTAGAATAAATATCTTTCTATCCTAAGATAAAATGGAAATAATATGTAAATGAAAGAGTAGACTAGAAGGACCTTGTGATCTTTAGCTTTCAGAAATCTGCTAGGTTCCCATGTTTCTATGATCTGTACGCAGTTTTTAATTACCGTTAACACATGTCACCATGCATTTCTCCTGTATGCTGCCAACCAGTAAACCAGAGGTTTTCCATCTAATTATAGGTACAATGTATAGTAATGTGTTCTAGACATTACTGTAATTAAGGACTGTATGCAGATCTTCAGTAAAAAAAAAAAAAAAATCACTGTATAAACCCAGCCTAAGGACTAAAAGCCACAACTGAATTTCCACCTTAATTTTGACATTTTAAGTACATGCCTAGAAGAATTATTTCCCATTGATTTTCTGAGATGCAAATCAAACCACTGACTTCTTATCTCTTCTGGCAATTAGTTCATTTCATCTCTAATTTTATGTGTAATGTCTATTAATTTGTATAACTTGCTTGATAATAATGTTTAAAAGTGTACTCAAGTGTTTACATATAACACTTGAACTTTTAGAACACGACAGAAGAACTAGGACGTATTTGCTAATAACCCTGATTATTCATAGAAGATTTAATAAAAGTAATTTAATTCAAATTATACTTCTCTAATATATAATTTGCTTTAAGATAGCCATGTGGTGTAATTATGTATAGTGTTTACTTTTTATACAGCTACATTATTATGTACAGAAACTAAGAGTAAATGTTCATCTTTTAACACTATATTGTTTTGGGGCCCAAGTACTTGTTATGATTTATTTTATCATCTAGAATTATCTTTTTTCCTAATATTGAGCTTCGGATCTCATTAATATCCTGCTACCATTAGATGTTCAGATTCTGTCTACCCACAGCTGTCACTAAGGGAAATGACACAGTTTAACACATACATTGATTACAATTACGGTTGAGCCGATCTTGAAATTTCAGGATCATTTTTAAAATCCGATTTCCGATCATTTTCCATTCGAACCCAATTCCGATCCCAATGCAAGTCAAAGGGATTTTTTTTTAGTAATCGAAGATCGGATTTTTAAAACGATCCTATTCACTACACAGCATGTAGTCCACACTGTGTAGTGATTAAAAAAAAAAATCCCCCCTGGTGTCCACTTACCTGCACAGATCCGTTCTTCTTGGTCTGGTTCAGTCTTGGTCTCTCCTTCACAGCCCTTCAGAGCGCCGCCACGTCCCTAGGCTAGTGTTAGAGATGATGGGAGTAGGTGGGGATTGTTGTGGCTTAGGAGGGTATGGGCGGGGAGATGTGAGTGCATTACTCACGTCTCCGCTCCCAGTACCCACCCACACTCTCCTAAGCCACAAGCCCCGCCTTCTCCCAGTATCTCTATAATACTAGTCTAGGGAGGCAGGGGGTGCAGGGCACTCTGAAGGCATGTAAAGGAGAGAGGACCAGACCAGAAGAGGGCAGCGGCAGCACTTCTGTGCAGGTAAGTTGAGAAAAGTTCGCGAGTAGATAGATACTACTGTACATTGGTTTGTCTAGTAGATAGACAAGTCAATGTACAGTAGTATCTATCTACTCGTGAACTTGCCTCGTCATCCTCACAGCAGCGCAGCACACAGTGATTTACCGAAACCTGCCACTCTTCTGCTTCATCCCTGTTTTACTGTATATTCAGCTGAGTATACGGTAAAACAGGGACGAAGCAGAAGAGTGGCAGTCTGCAGTAAATCCATAGGAATAAATGGACACAGCCGGCATGCACGAGGTTAAGCGGCCAGTCACTTCCATTCATTCCTAAGGGTCCTAAGCTTTTCCCACAATGATTGGCCAGTAGCCAAGCTTTGTGGGAAATAATCGGAATTCCGATCGGAATTCTGATCACGATCGTGAAATTTACTCGATCCCCAAACATTTCTGATCCCGATCGCTCAACCCTAATTACAATGAACGAAATTATAGCTTGACGGTTCCTTTTTTTGTTTGTTTATTTATGAGTTTATTTTATTTTGCACACTTTACAATAAAAGAAATTCACAGTAATACAAAGTACAATATGTTGCAAATACAGGAAAATACAACATACTGCACTGCTTCAAATACTGGTTCTAGAAAAGCTAGTTGTATATGTATGAGAATATGAAAGACATACTATAAAGGTATCAGAGAAGAAACAACAGTCTCAATCATAGGTTCACATCTATTTGGCTGTAACATACTATTTTTTTAAGGTGTATATTAATTGATGTTGGCATGTGCGTGAAGATTTGGAGGGAAAGGTGGGATGAAAAAGACGACAATAGTGACATCAGTGAATCGGGTACAGTTGAGGAGCCAGGGAAACCACACTCTCAAGTACTGGTCATGTTGTCTGTCTGCCCAGCAGATCAATTCTTTGAATCACACAACCTGGTGAACCCTATCATTCCAGAGTTGCAGTGGAAGTGATGTTGTCTGGACCCAGAAGACAGGAATGAGCACTTTTGCTACCTCAATTAGATGAGTGCCTAAGGATGGAAGTTAAATTGTGGACATAACAGAATGACCATGTCCAAGGTCAAGGAAATGTTCTGTCCAATTGTTTTGGTTATTTGGTCTGAAATCTGTGTTCAAAAAGTCTGGATGATCTTGCAGGACCAACTCGCGAGTTTGATTCAGCCAGAATTGTAGGAGTGGAGCCAATCTGGAGATTTACCTGGAAAGGATCTGATAGTGCGTGATCACATTGTGGTTCTTTCCGCAGCGCTTTGAAGAGAAAGTTCACAGAGTTTTCCTCTGCGGACTTTCTCTTCCCATTATATCTATGGGAAAGCCGCCGGCATTTCCGTAGATATAATTGACATGCTGCGATTTGCAAAGCCACAATGGCTTTGCAAATCGCAGCGTGTCCGTGCTGCGATTTCTTCCTCAAAGTGGGCATGGGATTCGCATGAATCCCATCCCCTTTGCTTTCACTGTAAAACGCCACGGGCAAATCGCGGCATTTACGTCCTGTGGGGCCCCGGCCTTAATCAGTTTTGTTGGCATGGTTAGGAGGGATTTGCAGAAGGAAACTTTTCTGTAGAGGAGGATTTCGGAAGTAAGGTTCGTTTCAAAATACTGTGCATGGCCTGGAGGTGTATCCTAGCTGGGGGGGGGGGGGGGGGCTAGATATATATTTATGAAAATGGGCTTAATAGAGGAAGTTTAGTTGAACTTCTGGAATCAGGGATTGAAGATGCTGTTGATCCAGAGGTTTGTATTGCACTACAATCATCCAATGTATGGTACCATAGTTATAAAGATCAGAGTAAAAGCTTTGGAAGGATTCTGCTATTTTCTGAGTGCCCTGATATAGTTAGAAGATTTTCATAGAGGGCTGTTAGATCATCATGTGTGGTAGCCAAGGCTTGAAATTTGTGGAATCTCTCTAACACCAGGATCTATGCTAAGATTGAATCATCTTTTGTCATTCTGTTGAGTGCTGAGGCCTTGGAGATAAATAGACTTCTGATATATGGTTTATGAAATTCCCACACTGAGGTTGGGGATACTTTTGGGTTGTAAATTAATTTTAAAAAAAGATATTTTATTCGCTGTATATTGAAGTTTTGATTTCAAGTTTGTCCAATAAAGACTTTTAGCCTTTAGAGACATTTAGTCTCCAAGACCATTGTCTAGGTGTGAGGTCCGGTAGTGCCAGGGCTGATGAGCCCAGTGCATGGTCTGAGGTGCTGATACAGCTGATGGTTGATTGAGATGAATATTGGGCAAAGGATCTAATCTAGCCTTTGGTTTGTCTTGTGCAGGAGTGAAAAGAAGGAGTAATCTTTGACAGATGAGTTATGAAGCTTGTAGATGTCTGTTAGGTTCGGGTTTTGAAGGAATTTTTTGCAGGTGAGCTGACTTCTCAGAAGATGAGTCCAATAATGGGTATAGTTTCACGTTGAGATATCCCCCTAGTATTATCTTGTCTTCTGCAAAGAGTGATAACTCCTGTAGTGCTGAACACAGCCAACTGATCTGTCTGTGGTTGGGGGCATAGAGATTGGCCATGGTAAGAGGCTGTGAACATATCAGGAACAATAAGCAACTCTCTGCACCCAAGTGCTGTTGGTTGCATATGAACGGGAGTGAATTTCTCAGTGCTACACCACACCCTTGGAGGCTGAGTTTGGATGGCATAAGTAGAACCATTGGTCGTACTGAGTTTTTGGCATGGTGAGAATCTTGTCTAACTTAAAGTGTCTCCTGTAGGAGGAGTATGTCAGCACCTGTTTTTTTTTTTGTTTTGAGGAGTCTGAGGACACAATGCCTCCTTTTGGGGAATTCCGTCTGTTCACATTAGACAAAGTATTTTGATTTGGAATGACGTGTGTGGTATTCTAGGTACACCTGGTGCAAATGATCATATTGTTTTGTGTGAGGTCTTAGAACTCTGTGAATTCTCTCAATAACTATCTTGGCACAATCCAGATCCAAGAGCTCAGAAAAGAAATTGTCTGCCATCTTGGGGAAATCATCAAGAAGGTAAGTTTCAAGGAGACATTTCAGTCTTATGTTTCACTGGCAGATGCTGCTTTCCTAGTCTTCAGTCAGAGTGAGATAGCTGTCAATTAAGTACTTATGGTATTGTAGATGTTCAGAAATGGTATCGACATGGGTCTTCATTGAGTAGTATGCATCTTCTAGTGCTTGTACTCAATGGCCTACTGATTGGATTTCCGTCTTTATATCTGCCAGTTTGTCAAATATAGGCCTCTTTTTGTGGAAACAAATTAGAAACATCCAAATGTTCAGTCTGTGACACTCAAATTCCTATCTGGGTTCAGATGCCATCTTAGGAACTCCTTGTGGGTAGTGGAGATTCTTTTTCTTCAAAAACTGTTGAATGTCTCCATAACTGCCCTCAGGGTGCTGGGTAGGTCACTGCACATGTCTTTTGCCTGTTTTGTCCATGATGGATCACATCACAAATTAAAGTTAGTGGTGACTCTTGGGCTCAAAGTGATGGAGCTTCAGAGAGATGCATCCATCACTGCGCACGGTCAGTCACTTTTTTCATGTTGCGATCGCAATAATTTTCTTCTAAGCGTGAAGTTATATTTAGGATGCTATATTATTATACTCTGTTGCTCTAATGCATCATAGGATGAGTACAATGGACTAAGACTATATTCACATAAATGCAGAAAAAAGACCTGTGAACAAATAATGCACAGTAGATATTAAAAAGACACATTGAAATAATTGTCCTCTGAAAACAGGCATGTGATGGCAGTTATAAAAACTATCATTGCATGGCCATTTTGGACATTCATGGAAATACGTTCTTATACAGCGATAGAGTGGTGGATGCAGAAGGAGCGCCACTCTTCATCATTCACTTGAATGTAAAAAATATAATGGAAGCTTTCTTCTGTCATGCTTGTTTACTTATTTAGCGGAAATAAAAGTAATGCATATTTCAATTTCTGTCTCTTACATTGTTATTTGATGACAAAATTAGTTTATCTACATATTCCACTAGGTGGAGTTAAAGGGACCTTTCACCACCTCCAAGTCCAGCTCTTTAAATCATTTAATAGCTGCTGCTCCACTGATTCTGGCATAGTTGGATTTTTTTCTCTAGCCCCCAACAATCCTGAGCAATCAATGCTGTTACTTTTGGTGCCTTATATGCTATTTAAATTTTTTACTGTCAGGAGAGCAAGGGGTGTGATAGTGGCTGGCTCTGATTGCAGTTCTGAATAACCCGAGATCCCCCACTCGCTTGACACTGACCTTCTGACCTTGCAGAGCTTAAATGGCACATCAGGTGCTAAAACTAACTTGTGTTCTTGTTACATAGGAGTCTAGAAAAAAAAAATACTACCTGCATTCACAGATGTTAAGAGCGATGTAAAAGTGGTGAAAGTTTCTCTTTAAGATTGTTCACACAGAATACATTTACAGCTGCATAAATCTACATGAAGTAAACTCCCATTAGTGATGATTCCAGAATAACTGGATTATAAACAGCTGTAAATTTTTAACTATATGAAGATATTGTACTATATTGTACATACAGTAGATCTGCTCAAACCCTAGTTTTTTATTAGTTGCTACAAAACATATTTTTTTTTTATAAATTATTTATGTCAAGAATAGGAGAAAAAAAAGCACTACAAAACATTTTTATTCTTCGAATGCTCCCACTTTTATGGTTTGGTTTCATATTGTCATTTGCCTCTTTTTTCAGTGTGTACCAATATATAATAAGTAATTAATATTTCTATATTAAATATATTTCCTTGTGTTTATTTGGATTTTCCATTTTATGTCTTTTTCTTGAAGGCAAACTATAACCAGATGGAGTTAATACTAAACTAAAAAAGTAAAGTAGCAACTTAGTATAGTATTACAATAAATAACCCAATAGATAGGGCAGACATGGCCTTCTGTGGAGGCAAAAAAAAGCATCATCATTGTCTGGAACTTTGAGTCATTGAGGAATATAGGTTCGTGATTTTGTCTTCCTCTAAAGATATTAATGATGCAGACAGGCTTGTGTTACTAGAAAAAAATATGGAGAGGAAATCTTCAACTAGGTCATTATTCTTAGGTGAAAAATTTCCCTTTTATAATTCCAAGAGAAACTAGCTTAAGGAACACTTCTATCAGACTATATTACTGTTAGTTTTTCATGGTTCATATTTTTATGTTAAGGCATACAAGGGCAATGTCAAAATCTTATTTTATAGATGCATAAAAACATGAACATACATAGCGTACTAAACCAAAGATGAAATTACCATTGACATTACTGAGGCAATGGATCGTGAGCAAGGCCTCCCTCTCAATGAAACGTGAAAACTAATGAGGTGGTTCCCTGATTCATGCAACTTCTTTCATTGCTATCCAGTAAATAAAAACAAGCAGAATAAAATCTTAGACAACAGATAAAATATGAGCGTGGACATTTTTCTTTGGGAGGCTGATGATTACTTATTTTTTTGGCTGCTCTGAAAACAACAGCCACATTAGTCAAACTTTGTCAAAACTTTTTAGCAAGTCGTTTTTTTTTTTAAGCATGCCTAAACTTTCAGATGCCTTCTTAGGATAAGCTGGCATAGACTCTTTTGTGCAGCTGTAAATTTATACTGTATATGTATTTCAATTTGCTGTATGTCTATCTTGGGAAACAAGCTAGACTTTAGAAGACAGGAGGGAAACAGTCAGATTAGTTGAAAAAAGCATTGTTCTTTAAAGGGGTTTGCCACTCTCAGACCAATATTGATAGACAAATGTTAGTCTAATAAAAAGTTGCACAATTTTCCAATATACTTTCTGTACCAATACATCACAGTTTTCTAGATCTCTGCTTGCTGTCATTCATTCTGCTTACCTCTGGTGGATAAAATTCTGACAATGGTCACGTGATGTACAGTCCTGGTCATGTGATGAACACACAGGTGCACTGCTTGTTATAGTCACAGCACAGTAATCAGACATCTCTTTGGTAACGAGCTGTGCACCTGTGCATGCATCACATGTTAGGAAACAGATGCAGCAAAAATAGTGAGTCCCAGCACCAGATACACTGATCAAATGGCACAAAAACTGCGCACTCCGAGCTACACCAAACCCAACCCTCAAAAGCTTTTCACCAGAGCCTCTGATGGTGGGGATGGACTTGGAAGCTACTATTGGGCATTGTGGTTACAGGGTCAGAGAGCACTGGATGCACAACTCACTACTAGTCTCAGCAAGCCCAGAAACAGAAATCACTTATGCAAAGACTTCCAGAGATGGGATGAAGGTCTGAAGAAGCAGAAAGCAGCAGATGGTGGTGGCCAGAAGGTGGCAGCAGAACACCAACAGAGTAGTCATCCAATCTGAGTAGTCAACGTGAAGTCAGAGTAGTACAGAGGGGTAATCCAGGAGAGAAGTCAAGCAAGCCGAGTTGGTAACAGGAGAGCAGAGCAGTACCAAATTGTGATCAATGAGCAGAAGTCTGTAGGCAAGCCGAGGTTGTAGCAGGAGAGAGCAGAGGTACAAAGTCAGGAGACAAGAACAGAGCCGGGGATGGAACCAAGAAGTCAGACAAGAGACACATGGAATACAGGAGAGCTAACATCCAGTACATACCAAATAGCCAGCGGTGAGCGGAAGTGGTGAAGAAATAGTATCCAACAAGCCTAACATTACCAGAAGAAGACAGGTACTGATCTGTGTCATGAGAAGGCCAGCAACCCTTGCATGCAGCCACGGAGGATTCGGCTCTACTTCTAACAACATGATTATGAACCGTATTTCACATGACCATAGTCAGAGTTTTATCCACTGGAAGCAATAGAATAAATTACAGCAAGAAGAAATGTAGAAAAATGTGAGAATTCATATGGAAAATATATATGAAAATTTTACAACTTTTTATTATGCAAACCATAACATTTGTCTCTCAATATTGGTCAGAAATTGGCCAACTCCTTTAAGATATATTACAAAGCATTACAAAGCTTCCTGTATTTACTTATATTGATTTACGTAAAGCTTGTTGACAGGTTAGTGACCATTTTTCTATGTAGTTCATTCTAAAAAAAAAAAAAATACAATTGTAGAATTATAGTACATAGTTAAAGTCACATAAGCTTTTCCTTTTTCCAATAAATTTAAATGTGGATAACAATACAGAATAGAATGTATTGTCTTCAAGAATGTTTAATTATTTCCTGGGCTATTGGAGATATATTTCCAATATAACTGCAACTTAAGAGAAATACCAGGTCCTTCCTGGCCTAAACTACCATCCTGGTTCACGAAAATGTCTCGAAATTAATAAGAGGCTGGGGCCTAATTCTGAGAATTCAGCCGCAGTTAGTGCCAGATGGGAACTTACTGAAAACTGGCATGCAGAATGCCACTGATAATACATTTCTACCATTGTGTTTTAATTAGTTGATGGTGTTTTTTCTCTTTCCTTTTGTGGCATTGGGGATCATATACCATATGATGGGCCAGAAAAAGGGGGACATATACCATGTGGAGGGGAGGGGGCAAAATAGAAAGAAAGATCAGACATGTTGGATTTCAATATGCCCATCACTTTGTCCCTGTGGGAAACAAACCATGTTAAACTAACCATAGATTCAAGTTATCTTTTAGGTCAGGCAAGGACTTCTTAGGCTGAATTCACACAGAGTAAACTGGTGCGCAATCTGGCATGTATACACTTGTCAGAGTTTGCGCGCTCAAAAAAGATCCCATTGATTTAAATTGGAATTTACGATCGTATAACGCTCGTTATTTTGCGCCCATGATTTTGCGGCTACAAAATTACGGCCGTAAAATAACGCGCGTTATACGATTGTAATCCCCATTGAAATCAATAGGATGTTTTTTGATCGCGCAAACTCTGACACGTGTATACGTGCCAGATTGCACGCCAGTTTACGCCGTGTGAATTCAGCCTCAGAAGCAGCTCCAGACCGACATGCATGTTTTCTTCTATGGGACAAGGGAGACCAGACTGCACTCACAGAAGATCATCTCCCACTTCCTACTACGTCTGTTCAATTGAAGACTGTCTTAAACTATACCTGTTATTACAGTTGAATTTCTAGAATAAGCCGCCGTGTGTACATGAGGAGTAAAGCCATTTCTAGTCACTTCATCACATGTATAGAGAAGAAATTACCTGAACTGTGAATACATTACTTGGTTTATGATAAAAAAAACAACTCTTGTTTATCTTCAGAATTGTCCTAAACATGTGTCTCTGCTTCTTCCTCCCTGAGATCCAGCCCTGTTCTTCATCATAGACTTTGATATACATGTGCAAACTGATATAAATGAGTTATACTGAGATATAGAAGGGATTAGAGATGAGCGAGTAGTGTTCAATCGAGTAGGTGTTCGATCGAGTAGGTGTTCGATCGAATACTACGGTATTCAAAATACTCGTACTCGATCAAACACTACTAGCTGTTCGAAGTTTAAGGTTCGATGCAGAACCAGCGTTGATTGGCAGAATGCTATACATTCTGCCAATCAACGCTGGTTCTTCTCTTACCTTTAGAAGTCTTCTCCGTGCAGCATCCCCGCGGCATCTACCGGCTGGAATTCACTCTGCTTAGGCATCCAGCCTAGGCAGAGCCGGCTGCGCATGCACGGGCATGCCCTCGCATGCGCAGTCGGCTCTGCTCAGGCGTCGGGCCGGGCAGAGCCGACCGCGCATGCGCAGTCAGCTCTGCCTAGGCCCCGATGCCTAGGCAGAGTGAATTCCAGCTGGAAGACACCGCGGGGGCGCAGCGCCGGGAGAAGACTTCAAGGAGAATCCAGCCCGACCGTCACTCGTGGACTTGGTAAGTATAATTTTATCGAATTTTGCGTACCCCTGAAACAAGCATTTCCCCCCATAGACTATAATGGGGTTCGAAATCCGTTCAAATAGTTGAGCAGTGTGCAGCTGTTCGAATCGGATTTCAAACCTCGGACATTTTAGTGTTCGCTCATCTATAGAAGGGATTTTAGGATGAATGGCAGTTTGGCAAGAAGATAATAATGATGGTGGAAAGGGGAGAAAGAAGCATTTTTTCAAATTACAACATTTCTCATAGTCACATGTACTATAATTTAAGTGCACAGTTAGCTTAAAAGAAGGATTGCTAATGGCTACTGACTGCGCTACTACACGCAGAGACAATCCATATTACAATATGTTGTTTCGTAGCGAGAGAATTACCTTGCATGTTCAACAGAAAAATAATTATTCAGAGATTACTGGATTTATTGTTCCTATTAATGTTATTGTTTTTAAATTTAAATGGCGTATGAAATGCTCGAAACGTACAGCAGTATATAGAATTGATAACATAAATTGTGTAAGTATGTGAAATGTGAAAATCTCTAGTTGTAAACTATCTATGATTACATTTTAATGTTCATGTTGAGAGAAGCTCATTAAACTGTAATATGTTCACAAATAACCTACTGCAGCTTTCATTAAACAAAAAATTGCATACAGAAACCCAACATTGATGGCAATATAAAATGCTGTATTTAGTCGATGTACAGTACACTAGCATAATTCCAACAGATGGAATAGAAAATATCCATACTATATCTATAATAGGGAATAGAAAATATCCATACTATATCTATACTAGGGAATAGAAAATATCCATACTATATCTATACTATGGTATAGAAAATATCCATACTATATCTATAATAGGGAGTAGAAAATATCCATACTATATCTCTACTATGGTATAGAAAATATCCATACTATATCTATACTAGGGAATAGAAAATATCCATACTATATCTATACTATGGTATAGAAAATATCCATACTATATCTATAATAGGGAGTAGAAAATATCCATACTATATCTCTACTATGGTATAGAAAATATCCATACTATATCTATACTAGGGAATAGAAAATATCCATACTATATCTATACTAGGGAGTAGAATATATCCATACTATATCTCTACTAGGGAATGCAAAATATCCATACTATATCTATACTAGGGAATAGAAAATATCCATACTATATCTATAATAGGGAGTAGAAAATATCCATACTATATCTCTACTAGAGAATAGAAAATATCCATACTATATCTCTACTAGAGAATAGAAAATATTCATACTATATCTATACTAGGGAATAGAATATACCCATACTGTATCTCTACTTGGGAATAGAAAATATCCATACTATATCTCTACTAGGGAATAGAATATACCCATACTGTATCTCTACTTGGGAATAGAAAATATCCATAGTGTCCTATCAGACAATAATAACAGAGTATCCATGTGCAAAGTGCAGATAATTTTAGTATTATACATATTTCACGCTTAAACTTTCCATTTATTGGGCAGATATATACAAGCCGTGTTTGTGTGATCTGACCAATTATTTGTCCTACTCCCTACGTTTCCCTTATCGTACCATGGCATTTCACTGAAAGACTAATAAAGGAATACTACAGCTACTATATGTCCTTCTTTGTTCAGTAGTATGGAGACCAAGAAAAAATTTCAAGCAGAATATAGGCAGGTAGTTGTGTACATTGTAGAAAGGCAGCTTTATAGCAGACAACAAATTGGGTCTGTTTTGTGATGTCAAGTGAAGCTGCTAGAACTAAAGAGCCCAGTACTTGTACAACATCCATCCCCTTCCAATGCTTGCTATCCCTCTGGCAAGGGAAGTCCTGCATATGTTCTTAGAACTTGAAGACTAAGGCCTCACATGGCAAAAAAGCACTGCGGGAAAAGCCGTGGCAGCAATGCATCATGGTTTTTTCCTCAGTGCTTTGCACAGAAAGTTTCTTCTTTGATTATACTTATAGAGAAACCGGCGGTGTTTCCCTAAGTATAATTGACATGCTGCAATTTCCAAAGCTGCAACGGTTTTGGAAATCGCCGAGTGTTCTCAGTGCATATTTTAACTTAAACTGGGGATGGGATTTGCTTCAATCCCATCTACCTTGCTGTCACTGTAAAATGCCACGGTTTTTTTTCCAACGGTGTTACCGCCACGGCCCACAGGAGTTAGTAGTCAGCAGGTACAATTTTTTTTTTTTTTTAACACTTTAATAACGGGTTTGTTTATTTATTTTTACATTTTTTTAAAGCAATATTTATATCACCAACCCCATAGTATCCCTGTCCTAATGTTTCCTGGGATCCCTGCCATTGTCTACTCAATGGGTCCCATTCAGCACACAGTCTATCACTGACTAAGGTGGATCACAGCTATGGAACGCAACCCTATTAATTGCAAGGTGAATTGGACCAACTAGGACTGGGTTTTATCTCTCCAAGGACCCGAAAGATAGTTGCTTGATTTGTTTCTATTTTAAGTACTCCCTTATAGACAGCAAAAGTAGAACTAAGGGCTTCTGGTTAAGGAGGAAGATGGCTCTTTTTACATAGTCACAAGTACTGGTTTATGCCAAAACAATACACATGCTTTATGGTAATAATAATATAATCTATAATTTAGATATACCTTAATGTTTCCAAAACGCAAATGAAAATCTGGATCATGTTTCTTGGTAGAATATTAATACTGGTAGAGGTGTAACAAAATTGTTACGGAATATTACACTGTATTGTATAATTGTTATGGCTGTAAGATAATGTGCTTTTATTGCTTGTATCT
This sequence comes from Leptodactylus fuscus, assembly GCF_031893055.1. Lineage (NCBI taxonomy): Eukaryota > Metazoa > Chordata > Amphibia > Anura > Leptodactylidae > Leptodactylus > Leptodactylus fuscus. The sequence goes on from NC_134268.1 coordinate 113,879,377, forward strand.
TTTTTCTTTACTCTATTTTGATGACTCTTGAATTTTGTTCTAATCTGCAATTATGTGAAAATAAAAGCAATCACACTCATACTAACCTTTCCTAATTTTAGGTGCCTATGTACTTCAGGTTAAAGCAACCGATGCAGATGATCCTACGTATGGAAGCAGTGCCAGAGTGGTTTATAGCATTCTTCAGGGACAACCTTATTTTTCTATTGATCCTAAGACAGGTAAAATATATTATTGTATTCTGCCATTTTCAGAAATGATGCTCTTGTACCACCACTGATTTGTAGATAAAGGGTTCTATAGAGTATTTACAGTGGCCCTTCCATGCACCATACTCAATTCCTAATGAAAATGCATAGTTAAATGCTTCCTTATAAATGTATTGGCATAGTATATCTGGTTGCTAATGAGTAGCAGCTTCTTCTACCTGCAAAGTCCCCACAAATGGAATTCTAATCTGCTTAAAAAATCGGTTACCCCCAGAAACCCACGGTTCCCACAGGCTACAATGGGGTCAGCCTTTTTTCCGTCCAAAAAGGGCAGAAAAATGTGGAATGGGGAATGGAATTCCCGAGTTGTGCAGGCAGTGGCGTAACTAGGAGCGGCGGGGCCCCTTGGCGAACTTTTGACATGCCCCCCCCGACCAACGTCCACTGAAGACTCCGCTGACCCCCCCCCCCCCCCTGCATTCCTCTGCACACACTATTATCCCCATAGTGGCCCCTGCACACAGTATTATGTCCACTGTGGACACCCATGTACAATTATTATACTCTGAGGTCTTTTTAGACCCCAGAGTATAATAATTGGAGACCCAGAGGGGATACAATCATAAAAAAACACTGTTACTTACTATCTCCGGCTCCCCTGCAATCCTCGGTTGTGTCATCCCTCTTTAATAATGTCCTCTTTAATGACCCAGGACATCACATGACCCGGGACGTCACATGACCGGGCCCTGCGTCTCGGGTCATGTGACGTCAAGGAGCGTCCAGAAGTAGGCCGAAGCCTCCCTGGAGCGTGGAAAGGTAAGTAACATGGTTTTTTATGTTCCTTACCTCTGCCGGGTCTCCGATCATTATACTCGGGGGTCTGAAAAGACCCGAGTATAATAATGATGTCTGGGGGGCCTGTGGCATCACTTACCGATCCCGGCCACTGCCAGGATTGGTAAGTAAATAGGTCCTGCCGGTAAAGGGGGAAAAAAAACCGCAGCGGTAGCAGCTGTCGCCGGGCCCCTAATGTCCAGGGCCCTGTGGCAGCCGCTACCCCTGCTACCCTGGTAGTTACGCCACTGGGTGCAGGTGTAAACCTAGCTATACAGGAAAGCTAATTACTCATGTCACCTTATATCTTTATCTGCCCATTCAGCTATGAAATGTCCCCTTAATTCCCCCACTTTTCCATGTTTTAACCCCTTACCTCTACTTCCACACACAGCTTATATGTTGTATGTCTTGTGTAGAAGAAGAGGTATGGGTTATACCCTTAGACAAGGCTGCCATCAGGAACTTACAGAGAACATTGCCTAAAACCCAATAACTCAAAAATAACACAAACCTTACTTACTGCTCAGTCTGAGGACTCTTGGGGGCTTGGGGGTGGGTTTTGGGCCCACATTTTCTGACTGGGCTTAGGGCTTAACTGAAACAAAAATGTGATGTTAAATCAGCCGGTTCACACTACTACTGTTGCTCCCATCCATCATAGGCACGTGGCTCTGTGCACGCCACTTTCAGAGAAACGTGTGGGTGGAAGTGAAATGTACTGGCATAAAGTGCTGGTAATGCTCACTTCATTAGTATCCCCTTGGCTGTCACCTATTGCACTTAATACAATTGGAGTAAGGGCATTGAATGGATGCTGGTATTTTTAACAAGTATAACATACAGCAGGGCATGACTGAAGGGCACTACCCAGTCACAGTTCTAGGGAACATGGGGTTGACACTAGCAGGATGTATACCATGATTTAAATTTCTATCACCATCCGCCAGTAGTACCCTGATGGTGGCCCTGCCCTGCATTTCCTTGTGGCTTCTCACCTCTTCTCTGTTGTCTCCATGATCCGCAATAAGCATTATTCCTGTCTTTTTGACCTGTTTTATGTCCTCTGAGTCCTCCATATCCTCTTCTGTTATATTGCCTAAAGGACAGAATGACTTTTAAACTCTTACAACGCTGACGATAGCACCTAAGTCGAATCAAATATTTAGAAAAAATATATAAAAAATAAACTAAACATTTTTCCACATACACAATGTTTTACTAATGAAAAAATAACTTAAAAATTACACATAATTTGACTACTGTATCTGTAGCACGTAGCATAAAATGAAAGGGAACTGTTGTTTTTTCTAAGTTGATCTCCAAAAATTAATAAAAAATATAATATATGTACCCTAAGGCCCCACGTTGCAGAAACACAGTTTTTGTTGCAGATTTTGCTGTGGTCTTTTGAGCCAAAGCCAGGAGGGGATAGAGCAGAAGGTAGAAGTATAAGAGATTCCTATACAGTCCTATGAAAAAGTTTGGGCACCCCTATTAATCTTAATCATTTTTAGTTCTAAATATTTTGGTGTTTGCAACAGCCATTTCAGTTTGATATATCTAATAACTGATGGACACAGTAATATTTCAGGATTGAAATGAGGTTTATTGTACTAACAGAAAATGTGCAATATGCATTAAACCAAAATTTGACCGGTGCAAAAGTATGGGCACCCTTATCATTTTATTGATTTGAATACTCCTAACTACTTTTTACTGACTTACTGAAGCACAAAATTGGTTTTGTAACCTCAGTGAGCTTTGAACTTCATAGCCAGGTGTATCCAATCATGAGAAAAGGTATTTAAGGTGGCCAATTGCAAGTTGTTCTACTATTTGAATCTCCTCTGAAGAGTGGCATCATGGGCTACTCAAAACAACTCTCAAATGATCTGAAAACAAAGATTGTTCAACATAGTTGTTCAGCGGAAGGATACAAAAAGCTGTCTCAGAGATTTAACCTGTCAGTTTCCACTGTGAGGAACATAGTAAGGAAATGGAAGACCACAGGGACAGTTCTTGTTAAGCCCAGAAGTGGCAGGCCAAGAAAAATATCAGAAAGGCAGAGAAGAAGAATGGTGAGAACAGTCAAGGACAATCCACAGACCACCTCCAAAGATCTGCAGCATCATCTTGCTGCAGATGGTGTCACTGTGCATCGGTCAACTATACAGCGCACTTTGCACAAATAGAAGCTGTATGGGAGAGTGATGAGAAAGAAGCCGTTTCTGCACGTAGGCCACAAATAGAGTTGCCTGAGGTATGAAAAAGCACATTTGGACAAGGCAGCTTCATTTTGGAAACAAAAATTGAGTTGTTTGGTTATAAAAAAAAAAAAAGTTATGCATGGCGTCCAAAAAGAAACAGCATTCCAAGAAAAACACATGCTACCCACTGTAAAATTTGGTGGAGGTTCCATCATGCTTTGGGGCTGTGTGGCCAATGCCGGCATCGGGAATCTTGTTAAAGTTGAGGGTCGCATGGATTCCACTCAGTATCAGCAGATTCTTGAGAATAATGTTCAAGAATCAGTGACAAAGTTGAAGTTACGCCGGGGATGGATATTTCAGCAAGACAATGATCCAAAACACCGCTCCAAATCCTCAGGCATTCATGCAGAGGAACAATTACAATGTTCTGGAATGGCCATCCCAGTCCCCAGACCTGAATATCATTGAACATCTGTGGGATGATTTGAAGCGGGCTGTCCATGCTCGGCGACCATCTAACTTAACTGAACTTGAATTGTTTGTCCAAAATACCTTTATCCAGGATCCAGGAACTGATTAAAAGCTACAGGAAGCGACTAGAGGCTGTTATCTTTGCAAAAGGAGGATGTACTAAATATTAATGTCACTTTTCTGTTGAGGTGCCCATACTTTTGCACCGGTCAAATTTTGGTTTAATGCATATTGCGCATTTTCTGTTGGTACAATAAACCTCATTTCAATCCTGAAATATTACTGTGTCCATCAGTTATTAGATATATCAAACTGAAATGGCTGTTGCAAATACCAAAATATTTAGAACTAAAAATGATTAAGATTAATAGGGGTGCCCAAACTTTTTCATAGGACTGTATATTTCACATTTGTTTTGTAGCCATTCTTGGCTTTGACTCAAAAAACCGCAACAAAATCTACAACAAAAAAAGCTGCGTTTCTGCAACGTGGGGCTTCAAATTGAAAAAAAGCCTTAAAATTCGCTTTCGTCCAGGGCTCCACATGGTGTAAATGCTACAGAAAAAAAAAAGTGTTTTATAGTCACTGCATAGTGGATAGACTTCTAGCGAACCCCATTCACACACTGAGGGAAAATTGTGGTTTTGGAAATCACAGAATGTCAATTATACCTACAGAAATGCTGCTGGTTTCCCTATAGGTATAATGGAAACAGAAGGTAGGAGGTTTTCTCTGCAGACTGTCTGTGAAAAGCCATGATGTGTTGCCGCCATGTTTTTTCCTGTAGTGCTTTTTTTTTTTTTTGCTACATGGGGCCCTAGTCTTAAATGTATGTGAACTTACCCATAAAAGACCAATCAATTATTTTGAGGGAGCCTGGTGACCCACTGACATATGAGCACAGTGACAACTACAACCAAAACAATCACTACATCTATGCCATGGATGTCAAACTTTTATAGAAAATAATTTCTACTTGTTCATTTAAATGTCCATTTAAGGTGCTTTGGTATGGTAAGTTTCTGGATTGGTATGATTATGTACTATAAAAGCAATTTACTGTAATATATGCTCTTCATATCTGAGTCTAAACTAACTTTTTTTTTTTTGGAAGGTGTCATCAGAACAGCTTTACCAAACATGGATCGAGAAGTCAAGGAACAATATCAAGTACTTATCCAAGCCAAGGACATGGGAGGGCAACTAGGTGGCTTGGCAGGCACTACCACTGTCAATATAACACTTACTGATGTCAATGACAATCCACCTAGGTTTCCCAAAAGTAAGTGTTCAGTGCAAGCTTATATAGTATATTACATTTTATTAAAATGTGTATTACTAAGTATTTTGAAACATAAAAAACAAAAAACTTGAAAGTCTTTAGTAGTTGATACCTTTTTTAAAGGCTAACTCATAATGATGACAGAATATAACGTTTCAAAGCTCTTTGGCTTCTTCTTCAGATATAACTAAGAACAATTTCTGAAGGCTGCATATTTATGTACAACAGGACATATAGGGATAGGATTTCAGGAGGTAGGGGGATGAGGAGAAGAGGCTTATTAGTATATATATGTAAACAATTCACAGGTCCCAGGTTCTTATCTTTATGGCTATCTTAGTTCAGTGATTTCTATAGCATGACATGAACAAAAATAAGTATTTTGAGGCATAGACATAACAATCTTAACTAAACTTTTGAACAAATATTAATTTTCTGTCAACATTTGTGAAATTAACTGAGTACACTGGGTATAGCTCATCCAAATGGAAGAGTTCAATACAGTTTTGTCAAGGGCCCCTTCACACGGTGTAAGCGCTCAGCTCGTTCCGAGCCGTACACGCGAGCACTTCTAAACACTTCCCATTCACTTCAATGGGAGCGCTCGTAAAGCTGGCTTTACGCGCGCTCCCATTGAAGTGAATGGGAAGTGTTTAGAAGCGCTCGCGTGTACGGCTCGGAATGAGCCAAGCGCTTACGCCGTGTGAAGGGGCCCTTATTAGTTTTATTGCAGGGAGAGCTGCTAAATAACAGCTGTCTCCTTACAAAATTTCCAGCAGCAGAGGCTGAAGGTATTCCTGAGTAATACATTGCCAAACAGTGAAGTGCCCACTCACTTTTGCTTCATATATTATACATTATTAAACTGTACAGTCCTCTGATCCTCCCTTATGTCTCCTTTCTATCTCCCCTTTCATGCTAGGGATTATTTATTGTAAGGCCTCGTCCACATATGCGTTGGTATTCCATTCGGCGCATTTGCAAGAGGTGTGCAGTGAAAGCACACGGATCCCCATTGACTATAATGGGGTTCTTGTGCTTACTGCCAGATCTCAAGGGGGAACATGCAGACAGGAAAGTAGTTCACAATCTATTTCCCTGTCCGCATGATTCGTATGGGCAGTGCGCGGTAAGCACACGGACCATATTATAGTCTATGGGGTCCATGTGCTTTCACTGCACACCTCTTGCAAATGTGTTCGGTAGTCTGTTCGGGGGGTCCCCATGCGGACTCCCCGAACGGATTACCAAACGCAGATGTGAACCTAGCATAACTCCTCCCCATGCCCTTTCCATTGTCTTTACTGATATTTGCTGTACTATTACGGCGAATGCTGGATATTTATTTGCCACCAAGGTTTCAATTTTTGACACCTGCCTCATAGATCAAGTAGTACTTAAAAGTACCGAAATTTTCAAGCTGCAATGACTGCTCGAAGTAAAAAATGGCAACCCACTAATTCTAGGAAAATATATGTTTTTTGGCCAGGGAATTCTTAAGTAACCAAGCTTGCAAATGTGTTAATATTCAAAGTTAATGTCATATTAATGTCAATGCTTTGCACTTAGTAAGAGATACATGCATATTACTGGCAATGAGCCTTTTGAGCAGTCATCCCAACCTGCAGTTTTATAAAATATGGCCCATTTACAGCCACTTAACTCAATCCTTATCATATAGCCACATTGGACTAAAAGTCTGGATACATTATATATATATATATATATATATATATATATATATATATATATATATATATATATATACATCACATCCGTAGGTGATGAATTTTTAGAACCTCCTAACAATTAGCAGATTTAGGTTCACTAGGCTTTTATTGAGTGGCATCAAGACTTTTCGTAAATTATAAAATAAAAAGGAGCAGTACGATGTCAATTTTGAAAAACAAGGTGGAGAGGGAAAGGAACAAGGGGAAAATGGGGTGGAAAGGGGAATACAACAACAGACGGGCGGAGGTAGGTACAAAATGAGAGGGAATAGAAATCGAGGGATCAGTGGCAATAGCCACAGGGTCTGACACTAAGAAAGGGCACCTCCTGAAACCCAAGTCTTGAAGCCCTGTGAGAAACTAAATGCATTCCAGGGCATTCAGAAAGAATTAACAGCAGTCTAACTAGAAAGAGTAACTGTGCTCAACTCCTTCATACATCTAATCGTTGAAGGCCTCAACCTACATAGCTTGGGACGGGGCCTCTGTCAACCTACACAACTGAGGAATAACCTGCTGGGTCACCAACAAAAAATAACAAAAAAATCTCTCAATATCTCTATATCTCTTAATTTTTGATAGTGGGCATCCACCGGCGGCAAACACATAAGTATTGTACAAGTAACCAACATCTTTCCAAAGGAAACTGACCCAGGGGCACCACCACCAAATATAGAGCATACATAGTGCCCTCCACCTGCTCACATCGCCAGCAGAAGGATGATACCAATGGAAAAATCCGATGTAATTTATCATGAGTCCTGTACCAACATGTCAAAATTATATAGTTAAGCTCATGTACCCTACCAGAGGTAGAGATCTTGTGCATCTTTTGTGCCATTGGTCAGCAGATAGGGTCTGACCATGTTCGAACTTTCAGGCTCTGTGGAAGTACAAGCAGCAAACCATACATCAGAGAGACTGTGTGTGAAGGTCCTGGTGAGGACATACAGATGGACTCGAACAGTAGGAAGGGCACAGTGACTGTAGTTAAAAAGCCAAGTGACTTAATATAACTCTGTAGTTGGAAGTAGCAAAGCCAACTCTCAGTACGTCAGTTAGGTCAGACATAGGCTTCAACCCTTCGACAGTCAACACATCTTGAAGACATCAAAGTGGAGTTAGGTTGAGGGTAGAAGGGGGAAGGGGGTGAATTTGTAGGTGGTAACAGTGGAGAGATACCCATTTAAAGAGATGAGTGATCCCAGGACAGACACAAGACCTATGCTAGAAGCAATCTCACAAATACCACGATAAGGGTGTGTAGAAGAGGTGAAAGGAGGGCTTCAATCCTGCAGGGGAGAGGCAGCCAAAATGCACTCTGTGCCTAAAGTTGAAAGTGGTCCAGCTCTAGCTCCACCCATAACTTAGACAAGCAATGGAATAACAAGTCTAGCAGCCAAGTACATATGCATACTCTATAGCATAATGAAAAGACTGAAAGGCTATCCCGCCCCTGACCTTTGATCAGTTAAGAATGGAGTGTCTGAGTCACTCCTTATGCTTTGTTCACATCTGCGTTTCGTAATCCGTTTGGGGGGATCCCCATGTGGACTCCCCCGAACGGAATACCAACGCAGATGTGAAAGAAGCCTTAGTTCCTTTCCAAATGAAGACCATTGACAAGTTTTGCAGGCAGAGAAAAAAAGAGGCTAAAACTAATCATTAGTCATTAAGGAGTCAATAGGTAAGTACTTAAAGGGATCCTATCATTAAAACACAATTTTTTGTGACTAACACATAGGAATAGCCTTAAGAAAGGCTAGTCTTCTCCTACTTTTAGATGTCTTGTCCGCACCGCCGTTCGGTATAAATCACGGTTTTCGTCAGTGTGCAAATGAGTTCTCTTGCAGCACTGGGGGCGGGCCAGCGCCATTTCCATCTTCTTCAGGAGCGGCCTCTCTTTGTGTCTTCTTCCGGCGCTGGTTTCAAACTTCTAGAAATTTGAAGCTCATTGAAATGGTTTCATCGAGAGGCTGGATACAGACTCTGGCAGTTTGCTTTAAAAACCCATTCAAAAAAATGGGTTTTTAAACTTACCACCGGAAAGCCGCCCCTGTGTAGTTTTTCCGTGGATTTAGGTGGAAAACACCTGCATTAGGGGTTTTAGACTTTTGGCGAAGACACCAGGATTTTATAATGATTGCTAAATTTGAAGTCTGGAAGTCTGGATCAACACGATAGGGTTGTAAGTTTGATTAGATGTACCTGTGTCTTCATTCAACATCATCTACTATGTTACTGTATGTTGGTATCTATAACAAAAAAAGTGACTTTATCATGAGGGTTTTTTCAAATTTAGTATGATTATTAGAGGTTAATAAATATTTTATTATACTTTATGAAAATGCAAAGATTACAGAAGGGACAGAAGTGGATTACATTACAGGAATTCTTAGAAAACAGCCAAAATGTGTTAATATTGTATATTACAATATTTATGAATGCCATAAATACTGCTAGAAAAAAAAAATAGTTTTGAAAGTTTAGTTAAAGGGGTTCAACACAGAATAGGTCATCGGTATGTGATTTGTGGGGGTCTACATACCAGTCCCCACATGTGATGAATATGGGAATATGAGCATTCCTGCAATTCCCCGGGGCCAAGGCATTGCCATGGATGGGGTTTTAGCACGTTTACATGAAAAGTAGCATCCTGTACCTGCTATGAAGAGTGACCGTCCCACCCCTCTCCATTTCATGTTTTTCTGTCTTTAGTATGTTGTATTCTAAAGAAAGACTTGTCCAAGGAGTGAACAGTAAATTAGAAAAGAGGGAGACAGCTTTTGGGAGGAAATTTCGAAAATTTTATCAATCAGAAAACAGTAAATGCAAATTATATTACATTTTTCGTCCAGAATCTCATGGTCTATTAAATGAGTCTAAGTTGCATCATTGGAGAAAGAAGAAAGAATATTGGCGGCGCTCACTGATCGAAAACAGGTCCTTTTATTGGAGAACAATAGGCACTAGTGCCTATTGTTCTCCAATAAAAGGACCTGTTTTCGATCAGTGAGCGCCGCCAATATTCTTTCTTCTTTCTCCATTGTCGTTCCCGGGTTCCTTTTGGTTTACCAGTGGATATAAGGCGTGCTGCCCCCTCCATCTGCTTTTTCAGCCCATTATGGCAAAGCTCTAAAAGTGGTTGTGAACGCAATTGTCACAACCGGAGCAGGTGAGAGGCCATCTGGTCTATTAATCTTTTTTTGTCTATATATTAGATCGTTATACAAAAATACTTTACTATCATTGGTTTGCTTGGTGCCGTTTTGTGTTCTCTTTAAGTTGCATCTTTAGCTTTTTATTAAGGTGGTGTTTAACCAGCAGCTGGTGATGATCATTTCACATGGACATACACAAAGGCCATCACGCTGCTAAATTGATATTGCCTTTATAAAATAAATGCAACCATAAACATATCAGTGAGTATTTTCTACTGTGCTTATGGTGATTTTCTGCTAGCTACAACTCTGTGCTATCCTCCATCTTGGATTCTGAACCAGGTCTCCAGCACTCTGGACCTGACTTTGTGCATATAGCCTGCTCTGTGGTGAACTGGCACAAATATGGCACATGTGCCCTGCTCCTGCCTCCATGGATCAATTTACTTCCTCTAGTGAAACAGAAAAACATAGGATATGTCTTGAGTTTCGCCTCTGGCTTGGTGCTGTATACATAGACCCAAGATAATACATGGAGCTGTAGAGATAAATGAGTCAGTGTTCTAGACTTGAAAAACAATGGCTCGTATATGGACAAATCATGTTTGTTTGTATAGGGTCTTAGAGAGCAGAACTGCCTGCCCTCTACTGCCAAGTTACATAAAATGATTCAGAGTTTCAATTACTTTTTGAAATACAAATGGACACAACATCATTTTTTTGTGCACATGACATAAGCACTATTAAAATGACTTTTTACATAGAGAAAGGTGATATAAAAGGTGCTATAAAGGTGCCCTTCATCCATACGTTATGCAATGGAATAGATATGGAGTCTCCTTTAATTCATTATGATCTACTTGACTTCAGAATGATTAGCATCCCGAGGCTCTTTTCTTTAAACTCCATTCATCTTTTTCATTTCATGCACCTAAAAGACCTACAGATCAAAATATTCCCCTGGCAGTATCTGTGGAACTATTAAAATGATCTCTCTTAAGATTTTATTATATTATGACAGTGCGAGGCTCTAAATGAATGTCTTAATTAGCCCAAAGATTCTTGTAATCCTTAGCTCTTATTTTCATAGGATATTCGGAATTATGTGTGCTTTTTTATGATAAGTTGCACTGATCAATCACACAGCAAGGTCTTTGGGAAAGTACTAAAATCAAATCTGAAGTTTTTGACCCCAATTAGGACCAGGCTTTTTTTGGCCTTAAACAGGACCTGTCACCAAAATGCTAAATGATATACATTGCTTGATTATTGTGGTGCCCCCGCACAGTTTAGCTTTTTTTAGAAGGCTTTTATGGCAAGTTGTTCTGGAGCACCGCAGTAACCAAATGATGAGAATTATTTAGCATGTTATACTTCTTGAGAAGTCCTCTTTAAATGGTCAATAACTTTTCAACAAACTTTGTAACATATCTTGTCTATGACAATTTCAATCTCCACTTATCTGACTTTTCCTTTTCCCTTCTCCTGTTAATCTGACATCTGTGCTAAATTCTGTCTAGCTAGTTTTGTCAGAATATATAGATGTCTATGGAAAGGGAAGGTGTAAAGAGCTTATTAAGAGAGAAAATCCAAAATTACATGGTGATTTTGGTGATGACACAGGCTAAAGATTGTAGTGTCAGCATGTCTGCATTACATGTAATAAACATAAATGCAGTCACGTTGAAACTAGCAAGTTTCTGCAACAGTAGCACAATGATCATAAAACTCAGGTATTTTAGAACTCCTCTTGTTGCATTTGCAACTATTTGTGAGACACGATGTGATTGGCCTAGTAACTAGTCAAATTTTATCAAAGTAATTTCTTCAATAAAAACTTACATGTGCTAGAGATGAACTTCAGAGTTGCTACTTTACCTCTGTTTCTGCAACACATTAGCATTTTCAGGATGCAATATGTTACCACCTGCTGGCAAAATAAAGCCCTACAAATTGTTTCATGGACAAATTTATTGCAGAGTATTACAATCAGAGTGCCTTGGCATTCAGCAGTCATTGTGTAGTAATACTATATTCTTCATCCATACAATTCACATGGACAAAATAATGAAATCATAAAACTGCAGTTTGTGGCAGAATCATGTGAAGTTTTCATCTGCATGGTACACTACTCCATGCAGCAGATAAGATAATCCTTTAATGGTCCCACGGTGGGGAAATTTCAGTATGTTACAGCAGCATCGTAATACAGATACAGGATAATACACATATGCTGAGAAGAGGAGATATACTAGGAGTCCATAGCAGCTAAGGAACAGAAGAAAGAAAGAAGGAAGGCTTCATAATCATAATCATTTAGTTTATTGTGCGGAGTGATCTTCGCTTGGTCTGATGTAGATTATGTAACCTGATGGCGGTTGGAAGGAAGAACTTGCAATAGCGCTCCTTCTCACACTTGGGGTGAAGCAGGTGGTCACTTACAGTGCTGCCAAGTGCCATCAAGGTCCCATACATGGGGTGGGATTTGTTCTCCCGCATGGAGGTCGCCACGGACAGTATCTATGTAAGAACACCCTACTGCTTATTATTTTGGTAACTGATTTTTGGCAATAATCCCTTCCAAATACTATATATACTATATATTATTTTACTGTAAATATCATGTTTTGTGCTTTCAAAATAAATAAATATATATATATATATATATATATATATATATATATATATATATATAATCAGTTTGGTTGTTCAGTAATAGAGATGAGCGAACAGTGTTCTATCGAACTCATGTTCGATCGGATATTAGGCTGTTCGGCATGTTCGAATCGAATCGAACACCGCGTGGTAAAGTGCGCCATTACTCGATTCCCCTCCCACCTTCCCTGGCGCCTTTTTTGCTCCAATAACAGCGCAGGGTAGGTGGGACAGGAACTACGACACCGGTGACGTTGAAAAAAGTAGGCAAAACCCATTGGCTGCCGAATACATGTGACCTCTAATTTAAAAGAACAGCGCCGCCCAGGTTCGCGTCATTCTGAGCTTGCAATTCACCGAGGACGGAGGTTTCCGTCCAGTTAGCTAGGGGTTAGATTCTGGGTAGGCAGGGACAGGCTAGGATAGGAAGGAGAAGACAACCAACAGCTCTTGTAAGAGCTAAATTCCAGGGAGAAGCTTGTCAGTGTAACGTGGCACTGACGGGCTCAATCGCCGCAACCCAGCTTTCCCAGGATCCTGAATGGAATACACTGTCAGTGTATTCCCGTATACCCGATATATACCCCGATACCCGTTCCAACGGTGTGCCCCCCCACCTTCACCCCAGAAATACCCTGCAAGTCCCCTAGCAATAGAATTGGGGCTATATACACCCACAATTTTTACTACTGGTATACAGTGCCATTGTCTGACTGGGAATTCAAAGAATATATTAGGAATACAAATACCCTCATTTCTTGCTACTGCCATATAGTGCCAGTGTCTGACTGGTAATTCAAAGAATATATTGGGGTAACGAGCACCCACAATTTTTACTACTGGTATACAGTGCCATTGTCTGACTGGGAATTCAAAGAATATATTGGGAATACAAATACCCTCATTTCTTGCTACTGCCATATAGTGCCAGTGTCTGACTGGTAATTCAAAGAATATATTGGGGTTACGTGCACCCACAATTTTTACTACTGGTATACAGTGCCATTGTCTGACTGGGAATTCAAAGAGTATATTGGGAATACAAATACCCTCATTTCTTGCTACTGCCATATAGTGCCAGTTTCTGACTGGTAATTCAAAGAATATATTGGGGTTACGTGCACCCACAATTTTTACTACTGGTATACAGTGCCATTGTCTGACTGGGAATTCAAAGAATATATTGGGGTTATAAATACCCTCATTTCTTGCTACTGCCATATAGTGCCAGTTTCTGACTGGTAATTCAAAGAATATATTGGGGTTACGTGCACCCACAATTTTTACTACTGGTATACAGTGCCATTGTTTGACTGGGAATTCAAAGAGTATATTGGGAATACAAATACCCTCATTTCTTGCTACTGCCATATAGTGCCAGTTTCTGACTGGTAATTCAAAGAATATATTGGGGTTACGTGCACCCACAATTTTTACTACTGGTATAGAGTGCCATTGTCTGACTGGGAATTCAAAGAGTATATTGGGAATACAAATACCCTCATTTCTTGCTACTGCCATATAGTGCCAGTTTCTGACTGGGAATTCAAAGAATATATTGGGGTTACGTGCACCCACAATTTTTACTACTGGTATACAGTGCCATTGTCTGACTGGGAATTCAAAGAATATATTGGGGTTATAAATACCCTCATTTCTTGCTACTGCCATATAGTGCCAGTTTCTGACTGGTAATTCAAAGAATATATTGGGGTTACGTGCACCCACAATTTTTACTACTGGTATACAGTGCCATTGTCTGACTGGGAATTCAAAGAGTATATTGGGAATACAAATACCCTCATTTCTTGCTACTGCCATATAGTGCCAGTTTCTGACTGGGAATTCAAAGAATATATTGGGGTTACGTGCACCCACAATTTTTACTACTGGTATACAGTGCCATTGTCTGACTGGGAATTCAAAGAATATATTGGGGTTATAAATACCCTCATTTCTTGCTACTGCCATATAGTGCCAGTTTCTGACTGGTAATTCAAAGAATATATTGGGGTTACGTGCACCCACAATTTTTACTACTGGTATACAGTGCCATTGTCTGACTGGGAATTCAAAGAGTATATTGGGAATACAAATACCCTCATTTCTTGCTACTGCCATATAGTGCCAGTTTCTGACTGGTAATTCAAAGAATATATTGGGGTTACGTGCACCCACAATTTTTACTACTGGTATACAGTGCCATTGTCTGACTGGGAATTCAAAGAATATATTGGGGTTATAAATACCCTCATTTCTTGCTACTGCCATATAGTGCCAGTTTCTGACTGGTAATTCAAAGAATATATTGGGGTTACGTGCACCCACAATTTTTACTACTGGTATACAGTGCCATTGTCTGACTGGGAATTCAAAGAGTATATTGGGAATACAAATACCCTCATTTCTTGCTACTGCCATATAGTGCCAGTTTCTGACTGGGAATTCAAAGAATATATTGGGGTTACGTGCACCCACAATTTTTACTACTGGTATACAGTGCCATTGTCTGACTGGGAATTCAAAGAATATATTGGGGTTATAAATACCCTCATTTCTTGCTACTGCCATATAGTGCCAGTTTCTGACTGGTAATTCAAAGAATATATTGGGGTTACGTGCACCCACAATTTTTACTACTGGTATACAGTGCCATTGTCTGACTGGGAATTCAAAGAGTATATTGGGAATACAAATACCCTCATTTCTTGCTACTGCCATATAGTGCCAGTTTCTGACTGGGAATTCAAAGAATATATTGGGGTTACGTGCACCCACAATTTTTACTACTGGTATACAGTGCCATTGTCTGACTGGGAATTCAAAGAATATATTGGGGTTATAAATACCCTCATTTCTTGCTACTGCCATATAGTGCCAGTTTCTGACTGGTAATTCAAAGAATATATTGGGGTTACGTGCACCCACAATTTTTACTACTGGTATACAGTGCCATTGTCTGACTGGGAATTCAAAGAGTATATTGGGAATACAAATACCCTCATTTCTTGCTACTGCCATATAGTGCCAGTTTCTGACTGGGAATTCAAAGAATATATTGGGGTTACGTGCACCCACAATTTTTACTACTGGTATACAGTGCCATTGTCTGACTGGGAATTCAAAGAATATATTGGGGTTATAAATACCCTCATTTCTTGCTACTGCCATATAGTGCCAGTTTCTGACTGGTAATTCAAAGAATATATTGGGGTTACGTGCACCCACAATTTTTACTACTGGTATACAGTGCCATTGTCTGACTGGGAATTCAAAGAGTATATTGGGAATACAAATACCCTCATTTCTTGCTACTGCCATATAGTGCCAGTTTCTGACTGGGAATTCAAAGAATATATTGGGGTTACGTGCACCCACAATTTTTACTACTGGTATACAGTGCCATTGTCTGACTGGGAATTCAAAGAATATATTGGGGTTATAAATACCCTCATTTCTTGCTACTGCCATATAGTGCCAGTTTCTGACTGGTAATTCAAAGAATATATTGGGGTTACGTGCACCCACAATTTTTACTACTGGTATACAGTGCCATTGTCTGACTGGGAATTCAAAGAGTATATTGGGAATACAAATACCCTCATTTCTTGCTACTGCCATATAGTGCCAGTTTCTGACTGGGAATTCAAAGAATATATTGGGGTTACGTGCACCCACAATTTTTACTACTGGTATACAGTGCCATTGTCTGACTGGGAATTCAAAGAATATATTGGGGTTATAAATACCCTCATTTCTTGCTACTGCCATATAGTGCCAGTTTCTGACTGGTAATTCAAAGAATATATTGGGGTTACGTGCACCCACAATTTTTACTACTGGTATACAGTGCCATTGTCTGACTGGGAATTCAAAGAGTATATTGGGAATACAAATACCCTCATTTCTTGCTACTGCCATATAGTGCCAGTTTCTGACTGGGAATTCAAAGAATATATTGGGGTTACGTGCACCCACAATTTTTACTACTGGTATACAGTGCCATTGTCTGACTGGGAATTCAAAGAATATATTGGGGTTATAAATACCCTCATTTCTTGCTACTGCCATATAGTGCCAGTTTCTGACTGGTAATTCAAAGAATATATTGGGGTTACGTGCACCCACAATTTTTACTACTGGTATACAGTGCCATTGTCTGACTGGGAATTCAAAGAGTATATTGGGAATACAAATACCCTCATTTCTTGCTACTGCCATATAGTGCCAGTTTCTGACTGGGAATTCAAAGAATATATTGGGGTTACGTGCACCCACAATTTTTACTACTGGTATACAGTGCCATTGTCTGACTGGGAATTCAAAGAATATATTGGGGTTATAAATACCCTCATTTCTTGCTACTGCCATATAGTGCCAGTTTCTGACTGGTAATTCAAAGAATATATTGGGGTTACGTGCACCCACAATTTTTACTACTGGTATACAGTGCCATTGTCTGACTGGGAATTCAAAGAGTATATTGGGAATACAAATACCCTCATTTCTTGCTACTGCCATATAGTGCCAGTTTCTGACTGGGAATTCAAAGAATATATTGGGGTTACGTGCACCCACAATTTTTACTACTGGTATACAGTGCCATTGTCTGACTGGGAATTCAAAGAATATATTGGGGTTATAAATACCCTCATTTCTTGCTACTGCCATATAGTGCCAGTTTCTGACTGGTAATTCAAAGAATATATTGGGGTTACGTGCACCCACAATTTTTACTACTGGTATACAGTGCCATTGTCTGACTGGGAATTCAAAGAGTATATTGGGAATACAAATACCCTCATTTCTTGCTACTGCCATATAGTGCCAGTTTCTGACTGGGAATTCAAAGAATATATTGGGGTTACGTGCACCCACAATTTTTACTACTGGTATACAGTGCCATTGTCTGACTGGGAATTCAAAGAATATATTGGGGTTATAAATACCCTCATTTCTTGCTACTGCCATATAGTGCCAGTTTCTGACTGGTAATTCAAAGAATATATTGGGGTTACGTGCACCCACAATTTTTACTACTGGTATATAGTGCCATTGTCTGACTGGGAATTCAAAGAGTATATTGGGAATACAAATACCCTCATTTCTTGCTACTGCCATATAGTGCCAGTTTCTGACTGGGAATTCAAAGAATATATTGGGGTTACGTGCACCCACAATTTTTACTACTGGTATACAGTGCCATTGTCTGACTGGGAATTCAAAGAATATATTGGGGTTATAAATACCCTCATTTCTTGCTACTGCCATATAGTGCCAGTTTCTGACTGGTAATTCAAAGAATATATTGGGGTTACGTGCACCCACAATTTTTACTACTGGTATACAGTGCCATTGTCTGACTGGGAATTCAAAGAGTATATTGGGAATACAAATACCCTCATTTCTTGCTACTGCCATATAGTGCCAGTTTCTGACTGGGAATTCAAAGAATATATTGGGGTTACGTGCACCCACAATTTTTACTACTGGTATACAGTGCCATTGTCTGACTGGGAATTTAAAGAGTATATTGGGAATACAAATGCCCTCATTTCTTGCTACTGCCATATAGTGCCAGTGTCTGACTGGGAATTCAAAGAATATATTGGGGTTACGTGCACCCACAATTTTTACTACTGGTATACAGTGCCAATTTCTAACTAGGAATTCAAAATGCGCAAGGCTCCCGGAAAGGGACGTGGACGAGGCCGTGGGCGAGGTCGGGGGAATGGTTCTGGGGAGCAAGGTAGCAGTGAAGCCACAGGGCGTCCCGTGCCTACTCCTGTGGGGCAGCAAGCATTGCGCCACTCCACAGTGCCAGGGTTGCTTGCCACATTAACTAAACTGCAGGGTACAAACCTTAGTAGGCCCGAGAACCAGGAACAGGTCTTGCAATGGCTGTCAGAGAACGCTTACAGCACATTGTCCAGCAGCCAGTCAGACTCTGCCTCCTCTCCTCCTATTACCCAACAGTCTTGTCTTCCTTCCTCCCAAAATTCCGAAGCTTTACAGAACAATAACCCAAACTGTCCCTGCTCCCCAGAGCTGTTCTCCGCTCCTTTCATTGTCCCTCAACCTGCCTCTCCACGTCACGATTCCACGAACCTAACAGAGGAGCATCTGTGTCCAGATGCTCAAACACTAGAGTCTCCTCCATCTCCGTTCGATTTGGTGGTGGATGACCAGCAACCCACCCTCATCGACGATGATGTGACGCAGTTGCCGTCAGGGCATCCAGTTGACCGGCGCATTGTGCGGGAGGAGGAGATGAGACAGGAGTTGGAAGAGGAAGTGGTGGATGATGAGGACACTGACCCGACCTGGACAGGGGGGATGTCAAGCGGGGAAAGTAGTGTGGATGTTGAGGCAGGTGCAGCACCAAAAAGGGTAGCTAGAGGCAGAGGCAGAGGTCAGCAGCTTAGGCGAAGCCAGGCCACACCCGGAATCTCCCAAGATGTTCCAGTTCGTACCCAGCCCCGAAAAACTCCCACCTCGAGGGCACGTTTCTCGAAGGTGTGGAGTTTTTTCAAGGAATGCGCCGAGGACAGATATAGTGTTGTCTGCACAATTTGCCTCTCGAAATTGATTAGGGGCTCTGAGAAGAGCAACCTGTCCACCACTTCAATGCGCCGTCATTTGGAATCCAAGCATTGGAATCAGTGGCAGGCAGCAACGGCAGGACAAAGGCCGCCTGCCGTTCACGCCACTGCCACTGCCTCTGCCACTGCCTCTGCCTCTGCCACTGCCACTGCTGACTGTGCTGGCGATGCACTCCAGAGGACGAGCCAGGACACCACTTCATCTGCCTCCGCCACTTTGTTGACTTCTACCTCATCCTCCCCTGGTCCTGTCTTATCTCCTTCTCCTGCACCATCAAAGGCACCATCAGGCGTTTCTTTACAACAACCCACCATCTCTCAGACATTGGAGCGGCGGCAGAAATACACTGCTAACCACCCACACGCGCAAGCCTTGAACGCCAACATCGCTAAACTGCTGGCCCAGGAGATGTTGGCGTTCCGGCTTGTTGAAACTCCCGCCTTCCTGGACCTGATGGCAACTGCGGCACCTCGCTATGCCGTCCCTAGCCGTCACTACTTCTCCCGGTGTGCCGTCCCCGCCTTGCACCAGCACGTGTCACTCAACATCAGGCGGGCCCTTAGTTCCGCGCTTTGCACAAAGGTCCACTTGACCACCGACGCGTGGACAAGTGCATGCGGACAGGGACGCTACATTTCACTGACGGCACACTGGGTGAATGTAGTTGAGGCTGGGACTGCTTCCCAAACTGGCCCGGTGTACCTCGTCTCCCCGCCTAACATTCCTGGTAGGGACACGAGAAGAACACCCCCCTCCTCCTCCTCCTCTACCGCCTCCTCCTCCGCCACCGCCTCCTCCTCCGCCACCGCCTCCTCCTCCGCTGTTAGATTGACCCCAGCTACGAGTTGGAAACGTTGCAGCACTGGCGTTGGTAGACGTCAGCAGGCTGTGCTGAAGCTGATCAGCTTGGGGGACAGACAGCACACTGCCTCCGAGGTGAGGGATGCCCTCCTCGATGAGACGGCAATATGGTTTGAGCCGCTGCACCTGGGCCCAGGCATGGTCGTTTGTGATAACGGCCGGAACCTGGTAGCAGCTCTGGAGCTTGCCGGACTCCAACATGTTCCATGCCTGGCCCACGTCTTCAACCTAGTGGTGCAACGTTTACTAAAGAGCTACCCCAATGTTCCAGAGCTACTGGTGAAAGTGCGGCGCATGTGCGCCCACTTTCGCAAGTCGACAGTAGCCGCTGCTAGCTTAAAATCTCTCCAGCAACGCCTGCATGTGCCACAACACCGGCTTTTGTGCGACGTCCCCACACGCTGGAACTCAACGTTTCAGATGTTGAATAGAGTGGTTGAGCAGCAGAGACCTTTGATGGAATACCAGCTACAAAACCCTAGGGTGCCACAAAGTCAGCTGCCTCAGTTTCACATCCATGAGTGGCCATGGATGAGAGACCTTTGTGACATCCTACGGGTCTTTGAGGAGTCCACAAGGAGGGTGAGCTCTGAGGATGCGATGGTGAGCCTTACAATCCCGCTCTTGTGTGTTCTGAGAGAATCCCTGATTGACATCAGGGATAACTCAGATCACACAGAGGAGTTAGGGATAGCATCCGATCCGTCACAGCTGGAGAGTAGGTCCACACATCTGTCCGCTTCACTGCGTTTAATGGAGGAGGAGGAGGAGGAGGAAGAAGAGTTGTCCGATGATGTGATGGTGATACAGGAGGCTTCCGGGCAACTTCGAATCGTCCCATTGTTGCAGCGCGGATGGGTAGACATGGAGGATGAGGAGGAAATGGAGATTGAACTTTCCGGTGGGGCCAGAGGAGTCATGCCAACTAACACTGTGGCAGACATGGCTGAGTTCATGTTGGGGTGCTTTACAACCGACAAGCGTATTGTCAAAATCATGGAGGACAACCAGTACTGGATCTTTGCTATCCTTGACCCCCGGTATAAAAACAACATCTCGTCTTTTATTCCGGTAGAGGGGAGGGCCAATCGCATCAATGCTTGCCACAGGCAATTGGTGCAGAATATGATGGAGATGTTTCCAGCATGTGACGTTGGCGGCAGGGAGGGCAGTTCCTCCAGTAGGCAACCAAGTTCTCACCGGTCCACACAAACGAGGGGCACACTGTCTAAGGTCTGGGACACCTTGATGGCACCCCCTCGCCAAAGTGCCGCCACGGAGGGTCCTAGTGTCACCAGGCGTGAGAAGTATAGGCGCATGTTGCGGGAATACCTTTCCGACCACAGCCCTGTCCTCTCCGACCCCTCTGCGCCCTACACGTATTGGGTGTCGAAGTTGGACCTGTGGCTTGAACTTGCCCTATATGCCTTGGAGGTGCTGTCCTGTCCTGCCGCCAGCGTCCTATCTGAGAGGGTGTTCAGTGCAGCCGGTGGCATCATCACTGACAAGCGCACCCGTCTGTCAGCTGAGAGTGCCGACCGGCTCACTTTGATAAAAATGAACCACCACTGGATAGAGCCTTCATTTTTGTGCCCACCTGTGTAAAGCACCCCAACATGAAACTCCATGTCTGTACTCAACCTCTCCAATTCCTCCGCATCCTCATACTCATCCACCATAAGCGTTGCACAATTCTGCTAATACTAGGCTCCCTCCAACATGATTTCCCCCAACTCTGCTGGTTAGAGGCTCCCTCCACCCTGATTTCCACCAACTCTGCTGGTTAGAGGCTCCCTCCACCCTGCTTTCCCACAACTCTGCTGGTTAGAGGCTCCTTCCACCATGAATTTGCCAAAACTGGGCTGTTTAGAGGCTCCCTCCACCATGAATTGGTCCAAACTGGGCTGGTTAGAGGCTCCCTCCACCATTAATTGGTCCAAACTGGGCTGGTTAGAGGCTCCCTCCACCATGAATTTGCCCAAACTGGGCTGTTTAGAGGCTCCCTCCACCATGAATTTGCCCAAACTGGGCTGTTTAGAGGCTCCCTCTACCATGAATTGGTCCAAACTGGGTTTTTTAGAGGCTCCCTCCACCATGAATTGGTCCAAACTGGGCTGGTTAGAGGCTCCCTCCACCATGAATTGATCCAAACTGGGGTGGTTAGAGGCTCCCTCCACCATTAATTGGTCCAAACTGGGCTGGTTAGAGGCTCCCTCCACCATTAATTGGTCCAAACTGGGCTGGTTAGAGGCTCCCTCCACCATTAATTGGTCCAAACTGGGCTGGTTAGAGGCTCCCTCCACCATGAATTTGCCCAAACTGGGCTGTTTAGAGGCTCCCTCCACCATGAATTTGCCCAAACTGGGCTGGTTAGAGGCTCCCTCCACCATGAATTGGTCCAAACTGGGGTTTTTAGAGGCTCCCTCCACCATGAATTGGTCCAAACTTGGCTGTTTAGAGGCTCCCTCCACCATTAATTGGTCCAAACTGGGCTGGTTAGAGGCTCCCTCCACCATGAATTGGTCCAAACTGGGTTTTTTAGAGGCTCCCTCCACCATGAATTTGCCCAAACTGGGCTGTTTAGAGGCTCCCTCCACCATGAATTTGCCCAAACTGGGCTGGTTAGAGGCTCCCTCCACCATGAATTGGTCCAAACTGGGGTTTTTAGAGGCTCCCTCCACCATGAATTGGTCCAAACTTGGCTGTTTAGAGGCTCCCTCCACCATGAATTGGTCCAAACTGGGTTTTTTAGAGGCTCCCTCCACCATGAATTGGTCCAAACTGGGCTGGTTAGAGGCTCCCTCCACCATGAATTGATCCAAACTGGGGTGGTTAGAGGCTCCCTCCACCATTAATTGGTCCAAACTGGGCTGGTTAGAGGCTCCCTCCACCATTAATTGGTCCAAACTGGGCTGGTTAGAGGCTCCCTCCACCATTAATTGGTCCAAACTGGGCTGGTTAGAGGCTCCCTCCACCATGAATTTGCCCAAACTGGGCTGTTTAGAGGCTCCCTCCACCATGAATTTGCCCAAACTGGGCTGGTTAGAGGCTCCCTCCACCATGAATTGGTCCAAACTGGGGTTTTTAGAGGCTCCCTCCACCATGAATTGGTCCAAACTTGGCTGTTTAGAGGCTCCCTCCACCATTAATTGGTCCAAACTGGGCTGGTTAGAGGCTCCCTCCACCATGAATTGGTCCAAACTGGGTTTTTTAGAGGCTCCCTCCACCATGAATTTGCCCAAACTGGGCTGTTTAGAGGCTCCCTCCACCATGAATTTGCCCAAACTGGGCTGGTTAGAGGCTCCCTCCACCATGAATTGGTCCAAACTGGGGTTTTTAGAGGCTCCCTCCACCATGAATTGGTCCAAACTTGGCTGTTTAGAGGCTCCCTCCACCATGAATTGGTCCAAACTGGGGTGGTTAGAGGCTCCCTCCACCATTAATTGGTCCAAACTGGGCTGGTTAGAGGCTCCCTCCACCATTAATTGGTCCAAACTGGGCTGGTTAGAGGCTCCCTCCACCATGAATTGGTCCAAACTGGGTTTTTTAGAGGCTCCCTCCACCATGAATTTGCCCAAACTGGGCTGTTTAGAGGCTCCCTCCACCATGAATTGGTCCAAACTGGGCTGGTTAGAGGCTCCCTCCACCATGAATTTCCCAAAACTTGGCTGTTTAGAGGCTCCCTCCACCATTAATTGGTCCAAACTGGGCTGGTTAGAGGCTCCCTCCACCATGAATTGGTCCAAACTGGGGTTTTTAGAGGCTCCCTCCACCATGAATTGGTCCAAACTTGGCTGTTTAGAGGCTCCCTCCACCATGAATTGGTCCAAACTGGGGTGGTTAGAGGCTCCCTCCACCATTAATTGGTCCAAACTGGGCTGGTTAGAGGCTCCCTCCACCATTAATTGGTCCAAACTGGGCTGGTTAGAGGCTCCCTCCACCATGAATTTGCCCAAACTGGGCTGTTTAGAGGCTCCCTCCACCATGAATTTGCCCAAACTGGGCTGGTTAGAGGCTCCCTCCACCATGAATTGGTCCAAACGGGTTTTTAGAGGCTCCCTTCACCATGAATTGGTCCAAACTTGGCTGTTTAGAGGCTCCCTCCACCATGAATTGGTCCAAACTGGGTTTTTTAGAGGCTCCCTCCACCATGAATTTGCCCAAACTGGGCTGTTTAGAGGCTCCCTCCACCATGAATTGGTCCAAACTGGGTTTTTTAGAGGCTCCCTCCACCATGAATTGGTCCAAACTGGGCTGGTTAGAGGCTCCCTCCACCATGAATTGGTCCAAACTGGGGTGGTTAGAGGCTCCCTCCACCATTAATTGGTCCAAACTGGGCTGGTTAGAGGCTCCCTCCACCATTAATTGGTCCAAACTGGGCTGGTTAGAGGCTCCCTCCACCATGAATTTGCCCAAACTGGGCTGTTTAGAGGCTCCCTCCACCATGAATTTGCCCAAACTGGGCTGGTTAGAGGCTCCCTCCACCATGAATTGGTCCAAACTGGGGTTTTTAGAGGCTCCCTCCACCATGAATTGGTCCAAACTTGGCTGTTTAGAGGCTCCCTCCACCATTAATTGGTCCAAACTGGGCTGGTTAGAGGCTCCCTCCACCATGAATTGGTCCAAACTGGGTTTTTTAGAGGCTCCCTCCACCATGAATTTGCCCAAACTGGGCTGTTTAGAGGCTCCCTCCACCATGAATTGGTCCAAACTGGGGTGGTTAGAGGCTCCCTCCACCATTAATTGGTCCAAACTGGGCTGGTTAGAGGCTCCCTCCACCATTAATTGGTCCAAACTGGGCTGGTTAGAGGCTCCCTCCACCATGAATTTGCCCAAACTGGGCTGGTTAGAGGCTCCCTCCACCATGAATTGGTCCAAACTGGGTTTTTTAGAGGCTCCCTCCACCATGAATTTGCCCAAACTGGGCTGGTTAGAGGCTCCCTCCACCATGAATTGGTCCAAACTGGGGTTTTTAGAGGCTCCCTCCACCATGAATTTGCCCAAACTCTGCTGGTTAGAGGCTCAATCCACCCTGATTTTCAAAACAAATGTTGGTGCCAACCTCAACTTACTACAAGGGCCAAATTCACTGCTGGTGACAAGCTCTCCTCACTGCAAGTGCCAAATACACATGTTTCAAGGTGTTTTCCTACTGTCAGAGAGGTGGTATTGAGTGTGTAAAGTGTGTAGTTGTTAGGCTGTGATGTTGGGGTAATAGAGGGTCTTTGGTGTGTTAGATGCCCCCAGACATGCTTCCCCTGCTGTCCCAGTGTCATTCCAGAGGTGTTGGCATCATTTCCTGGGGTGTCATAGTGGACTTGGTGACCCTCCAGACACGGATTTGGGTTTCCCCCTTAACGAGTATCTGTTCCCCATAGACTATAATGGGGTTCGAAACCCGTTCGAACACACGAACATTGAGCGGCTGTTCGAATCGAATTTCGAACCTCGAACATTTTAGTGTTCGCTCATCTCTATTCAGTAAGACTATTCCCCTCATCTGTGTTGTACATTGTGTCAGAAATCACAGATGGAATAGTGTGGCATGCTGCTATTTTGCCTGTAAATGTGACAGACATCATTATAGAAACCTAACTGATGCTATTGTAGTCAATGAGGTTTGTCAGGTGATGGATCGGGTAATGACAGCTTTTGGATATTTCTGTTCCTATAATAAAACAGAAAAGCAAGAAGAAGCTGAAGTACACAAATGTACAAGATGTAGAACTGAGATGATGACTAGACAATTAACATACACACAAAGATAAATACAGATGTGTCCTCATTTAACTAATGACCAGTTTGGTTAAGGATTACTAATGTGTTTTTAAGCCAATTCAACACATCATATTCCACTAAACACAAATAGAATAGGTAAAGTAGACAATATTAAAAAAGAAATCTGTTCTCACTTAGTACCATGAGGACTTATGTTGTTCAGCAAAATAAAGATTTGGCAGTGCTGGGTCCCTTACCTTGCTTACATCGGCACCATCAACCACCCATTCCTAAACTCAAATTTGGTTAAAATATTAGGAGTGGTGCTGCATTTCCCCAGAGGCAATACTCTGCAGTGGATGGGACTGTTATACTGCTGCTATTATTTGATTAGGAATGGTGCTATGTTTGGGTAACCACACAAAAGACCATTAAAATGAAATATTTGCATGTAAAATAATGCTTTCCAAATAATAATAATAATAATAATAATAATAATAATAATAATATTTATCATTGGCATTTAAATATATTTCAGTTCCCTTTAATTTAGTGTGATGTTGGGCTAATAAAAGAACAGGCTCCATTTCCTTGAAACACCACTTGTAAATGAAATATCTGCATGTATAACCAAGGTCACTATATGATGTATGAGGATGTAAGATGCTCAAGGTTAACGCATACTTGTTGGGTTGTATGCCTTGAATATTTAAAAAGCTGACACTGTTCATATCAAGAACATACACTGCAAGGCAATAAACCATGATATAAATCAGTATGAAACGTAATAAGTGGAAGGATACTAAATTATATCACTTTTAGATGACAAGATGCATTTAAAACACATAGTACTTAAGAAAAAGGTATATTGGTTACTCAACATGGTATAAACTGAGCATAATAATAATAATAATAATAATAATAATAATAATAATAATAATAATAATATTGTTCATATAATTCATCCATACCTTTTTATATGATAGTCGTACATTCTGAATCACTCTAAAGCTGGATTTGCATATGTATTGGAGTCTCCATAGGAGACTCCACCGCAAATTCCATTTAAAGG
Source organism: Leptodactylus fuscus (assembly GCF_031893055.1). NCBI lineage: Eukaryota > Metazoa > Chordata > Amphibia > Anura > Leptodactylidae > Leptodactylus > Leptodactylus fuscus. Next base: position 113,906,189 of record NC_134268.1, read on the forward strand.
GGTTTTCTGGATAATTTTTTTTATTTTTTTTTAAAGAAATGTCTATTAGTTCTACTAATGGGTTAATAAATGAATCCATATACCTGTTTTGAGTGATTTCTGGGTGTCTCTAGGGCTGCTGGTATCTCTGCTTTTTGTTTCAGCTTCCTGCTATCTAATTTCCTCACTAACCCTCTCACTTCTTCCTTCCTTCCTTCCTTCCTTCCTTCCTTCCTTCCTTCCTTCCTTCCTTCCTTCCTTCCTTCCTTCCTTCCTTCCTTCCTTCCTTCCCTGTTTCTCTAACTATCCCACCCTTTCCTATCTACTCAGCCCCCAACCCATATTATATAAATATAATGCTCCCATACTCCTCCTCAGTAGCCATGATAAAGATCTGAGTGAAGTAAAGGAGGAAAGCGCCCAAATAAGTGGAGAAACAAACATCTATTTAATTAATTTTATTACAAAGTTTCTTAAATTGTTCTGTACAATTAACTATGAAAAGTGTTTTTATAATTTGAGGTTAATACACTTTAAGGGTGCATTCACACTGAGTATACGCCAGCTTATTCTGAACATAAAACACGTTCAGAATCAGCGGTGTATAAAGCAGTTCCCATTCATTTCTATGGGAGTCGGCATACGAGCGCTCCCCATAGAAATGAATGGGCTGCTTTTTTCACTACGAGCACTCCCATTGAAGTGAATGGGAAATGCTCGCGTGTACGGATAGCTCTGCTCATGCCGAGCCATACACGCAAGCATTTCCCATTCACTTCAATGGGACTGCTCGTAGTGAAAAAAGCAGCCCATTCATTTCTATGGGGAGCGCTCGTATGCCGACTCCCATAGAAATGAATGGGAACTGCTTTATACACCGCTGATTCTGAACGTGTTTTATGTTCAGAATAAGCTGGCGTATACTCAGTGTGAATGCACCCTAAGAATTGATCTATTTGAGAATTCAAAGCCTTGTGACAGCTATCTATGTTGCTATCAATTTAAGCTACTATATATCAGACATAGTTTATTCTACTTACCAAGTGCAATATTTTAGGGAATCAATTGAAAAGTATATTGGTTTCTTTCTCATATGACATAACAGTACAAGTAAATACAGACTCCCTGTCAGGGAACAGATCTCTGAAATATGAATTACTTGTGATAGTAGAAACAATAATTATAGGACACCACATTTTCATCCTGCTACAATTTATAAAGATAATATTTTGTATAATGTTTGGAAAAGGTTCAACATGTCCTCTTTTCTTCAATTATTTGTCTTCACCAGGTATATTTCATTTAAAAGTACCAGAAAGTTCACAAGTTGGATTGCCAATTGGAAGGATACGGGCCGTGGACCCTGACTATGGGAAAAATGCCGAAATTGAGTATAATATTGTTCCTGGAGATGGTGGGAATCTCTTTGACATCATTACAGATAATGACACACAAGAAGGAATTTTAATCTTAAAGAAGGTAAATCAACATGGAAAACATGAAATCCCACAATGGTGCAGTAATGTTTAGTACAGTACAGGGGAGAACAGCACTCTGGTATGGATGTAACATAATTTTATTTGACCCTTGATGTGTTAATGACACTGTAGTACAGACTGGGACCTGGCTCATACTTTGGCTTTTCAATGTTTTTTGTTTGTTTTCTTTCATAAGTTATCACTAGAGATGACTGAATCTCACAAGATTTGTTAAAAGTGGCATTCTGGAACAGGCTAATTTTGATATTGATGACTTATAAGTATTAGAAAACTGGGGGTCCTCTTTTACTGGAATCCATTCAAAGGATGGAGTTGGTAGCCAAAATCTCCAACCCCTTTGTAGAAGTCCTATTGGAGTACTGCAGTTTTGTCCCCATTCAGGTGCATAGGAACAGAGTTGCAGTACTTTGGTATGGCTGTTATATTGGTTACTTTGAGGTCTGAGTAGTAGATTCCTAATGATTTGATACTGACAACCTGTCCTAAGAATAAGTCATCCATGCCAAAATATGAACTGCAAACAAACAATCCTAGTCTAATCCTGCAGTCATGTGTTACTTTATTTCATATGTCTTCTATATTTTTATAACCTACCACTTACCACTTGGGCAAAATGATCAAAGTTTACCTTGTGTGCCTTGTTATTGATGATTGAATATCAGAACGTGTCCGATACGCTGGATCTCATGGATCAGCTTTATGAGCTTTGTGAGCTCCACTTCTGCTTCACAGGCAAAGTTACATAATGATCAAATTATGTGGCTCAGTCTCATTCAAGTGGATGGGGCTGAGCTGTGATACTAAGCACAGCTGCTGTACAATGTATGACACTGTGATAGGTGATGAGGTTATAGTACATATTAAATCCCTGCAGTCTCTTTAATAAGCTAATCGCTAGGGACCCCAGTGTTGGTCATCAATTGATAACTCTAGAAAACCCCTTCAAGGCTAAGGCCCCATGTAGCACCCTGCAGCAAAAAAAGCGCTGTAGGAAAAACTGCAGTGGCAACGCATCACGTTTTTTTCTGCAGCAAATTTCACAGAAAGTTTGCAGAGGTTTCCTCTGTGGACTTTCTGTTTCACTTATACCTATAGGGAAACCACTAGCGTTTCTGTGGGTATAATTGACATACTGCGATTTCCAAAACCACAACTGTTTTGGAAATCCTAGCGTGTCTGCTGTGCATATTTTTCCACAAAGTGGGCATGGAATTTGCTAGAATCCCACTCACTTTGCTGTTACTGTAAAACATTGCATTTTTTTCCCACAATGTTTCCACCTAGGGCAAGCCGCTGCGTTTCTGCCACCTGGGACCCTGGCCTAAATGAGAGAAATGATCTGAAGTTTAACTACCAAAGTATTTTTATGTATATTTTTTATAATTTTGTACAGTTTGTGTATGGCTTGTTGTTACATTCCCAGGACTGGGTTTGATTTAGTTATTAACTGTACCTGTGCTATGGGTGCAGGTCTTCATTATTTTGCTTCTAGCCTCTGCCCGCAACTTCGTCTGTTGGTTGTTGGCGTCAATGATCCGCCTATATACAGCAAATTGCTGCCATCGATGGTTTGCCTGCTCCGGCATTGCGGCATCTCTCAAGCTGCCCTGCTGTCTCAGAAGCTTGTTGGGACGCCACATAATGAGAGAGCTGTTGGTGTTGATAATCTGCCTGCTCCGGCATTTCAAGAGCTGTCAAGCTGTCCTGCTGCTGAACTCGTTCCTTGCGCTGTGCCCATGATTGTTGCGGTATCTCAGCAACTCGCTGGGACGCCATATTATGAGCGTGTTGTTGGCGATGATGATCCACATGCTCCGGCATTTTGGCAGCTCTCAAACTGGCCTGCTGCTAAACTTGTTTCTTACACTGTGCCTGTGATTGTTCCGGCATCTCAGCAGCTTGCTGGAATGTCATATAATGAGCATGTTGTTGGCGTTGATGATCTGCCTGCTCCAGTGTTTCGGGAGCTGTCAAGCTGGTCTGCTGCTGAACTCATTCCACGAGCTGTGCCCATGATTGTTCCGGTATCTCAGCAGCTCGCTGGGACACATATAATGAGCGTGTTGTTGGCGTTGATGATCCCCCTCAGCTCCGATTAAGGAGAACTCTGTGACTTCTGGCTACCTTCATAACTCTCGTTGTTTGTGACAAATTAGATTTTCTTTATCCAGGCATGTTGAAAATCAGCAAACTTTCGATTTGGATTAAAGGTGTTTGCCCTTGTCAGTTTTTCAGCAGTGCCTGGTGCTGATCAGATAACATGTAAATGCATGTATGCAAACGTTCAGAAGTAAAATTCCAGCAAAACCATAACTCCTTGAATAAAACTCTTAGCTATGACTAAGAACACGGTCAGTGTTCGAAACGTGTCAGCTGTTTCTCCATCGTTTGCATGCATCTAGTGTGTTTTACCGCACTGATCATTATGATTTTATGAACTTTGTCTACAATCAATAAAAGTTACGTTTTATTCAAGGAGTTATGGTCTTGCTGGAATTTTACTTCTGGATGTTTGGATTCAAGTCACCCTAGCCGAAAGGGCATTTTCCGGGCAAATTCCATTTCCCTCAGGATTAACGTGAGTGCATTACATTGAAAATTGAACTTTATTTCACCTGTGCACGAAGGGCTGTGTTTTTTTCCCTTATCCTTTTCCTGCATTATCTTGAACTGTAAATGCATGTACACAAACCACAGAGGATTAGAGTGTGTTTACACAGAGAGAAAACAGCCCTGGCTTTCTCAGAAGCTGAGATAAGAGCAATGTAATATAGTATGTGAATATAAATTCATAACAGTTGTGAAACCATGTCATTTACCAGGATAAAAAGTAGCCTATATTTTAATCGAGGTTACAATCTATCTATGTGCCGAATTTCATCCAAATCCGTTCAGCAATTTTTGCGTGATTGAGGAGCAAACATCCAAACACACAAACTTAAAAGGATACATGTCTTTTATACAGTATTTGCCACCTTACTATCAATAAGAGCTTGTAAAGACCAGAAACATAAGAAAGGTTGGTTCCTGTTCCGTTCTTTTACTACCATGTTTGTAGCCATGTTGATGTGACAATAAAGAGAAGCACATTTACTGAATATTTGGTGTACTGGCCATTTAATTTACTATTTGCTCTATGCTGGAGAAGAGATCCATTTGCTGGAATTATCTTGTTTTACACTACAATGTGATAGCTTATAATAAAAAACATGGAAAAGTCATTGAAAAAGTTGAACTTTGCTGCATTTGTATAAAAGCAACATGTATAGGACAGATGGAAGTAAGTATCACAAGACTGCAGAATGAGGCTATAAATGTAGCCATGGAGACACATGTCTTCCTTGGAAATCTTGATATAACATATCTGTCTTCCAGGAAATCTTGCTAAGAAAATACATCATAAAGATAATTCAGGCTAAAATTGCCAATTCTGATTTACATTTTTTTATTAGTTGGGATTTAAGCTTAAAAATGGTCAGTGTGTAGTTTTAGAAATCACCACTAGATGTCCTTCTCGGATAAGAATTATTTATGTTGGCTTAATGTTTGTTTTGCCTTCTAGTACATTACATTTTGGTAACATCCCTTGATTTTCTGATACAGATATGGATATTTCTAAATAAAATTCTTTTTTCACTGCATAAGTAATCATAGAGATTGTTTTAGAGTTTTTGGGTCACACACATTGACAGAAACATTTATCCTATTTTTTTTTTTATTTATAAAGTGCTAAGATATTACATAGCAACTTATATTTCAGAGAGTACATACAGAAATATAATCAGAGGAACAAGCTTACAGTTCAAATTACAGAATACAGAGCCCTGCTGGCATGAGCTTGCTATCAATGAAATGAGCAAAGCAAGCTAACTAGGTACTACGCTAGATTCACTGCTTGTGGACCCGAAAAAATGGTAACCCAATCTGCTTTAAAAGTGGTTACCCACAACCTCATAGACTATAATGGGGTCCACCAAGTTTCTGCCAAATTTCCACCTGAAAAATGCAGAGGGAGAAGTCCTGCAATCTGGACAGTGGAATGGAAGACAAAATCCCTTTATGGTCACTGAGCACAAGTGTCACCGAGTCTTTATGTGGTCTCCATGCTAAGGGATTAAATGACCTCTTACAAGTTCCATAGACTGAAAAATAGTTCAGAATTTTTTTATTTATTTAAAAATAGTAGAACATAATAATAACCAGATATATATTTTTTACTACAGTGCTTAAAAAGGTGGTAGAAAAAGATGGTCATGACTGGGATTGCCTGTTGCCATACCTGATGTTCTCTATTAGGTTCCACAAGCGTCTACAGGTTTTTCCCCTTCTGAATTAGGCTATGGTAGACACCCCAGGGGCTTATTAGATATAGCCAAAGAAACCTGGGAAACTGAGGCTTCCCCATACTGTAGTGTCATAGAGCATGTAGCTCAAATGCAGGACCGCATTACAACAGTCATGCCAATTGTAAAAGAACATCTGCAAAGAGCACAAGAGGCCCAAAGCAGAATTTACAATCATTCTGCCAGAGTCCGAGAGTTTAACCCAGTTAAAGTTCTTAGCGAAATGGCAAGGCCCATATGAAATTGTGGAAAAATTAGGGCCAGTCAACTATAAGGTTCACCAAACAGGGAAAAGGAAGCCTTTACAAATCTACCATGTGAATTTGATTAAGTCCTGGAACTAGAGGAAATCCTTGGTGGCCTCAAAAACAGAGGTGGATGATTCGTTGCCACCAATCCCTCCAGTCTGTGTGAATGAGACCCTCTCAGTGCCCCAGCAACAGGAGGCAAGAAAGTTCCTGCAGAAGAATAGATGCAAGTTCTCTGATCTACCAGGGCGTACACACCTAATAGAGTACCATGTAGTGACAGAACCTGGGAGGAAAGTAAACCTTAAACCCTACAGAATACCAGAGGCACGTAGGGAGGTAGTGTCAGCTGAGTTTAAACGTATGCTGGAGTTATGTGTAATTGAAGAATCCAAAAGTGAGTGGTCTAACCCAATCGTATTGATACCAAAGCCCAATGGTACTTGGCGGTTCTGCAATGATTTTAGAAAATTTAATGAGATTTCCAAGTTTGACGCTTATGCCCATGCCCAGGGTTGATGAGCTTATTGAGAAGTTGGGTAATGCCAGGTACATAACCACACTGGACCTGAAAAAAGGTTACTGGCAAATACCTTTGTTTAAAGAAGCCAAGGAGAAAACTGCCTTTGTTGTTCCAGAAGGGTTGTTCCAGTACAGGGTCATGCCATTTGGTTTACATGGAGCTCCTGCTACCTTTCAGAGGTTGATGGACCAAATCTTGCAGCCACATCGTGACTACGCAGCGGGTTACCTGGACGATGTGGTCATCCATAGCCCAGACTGGGGACATCATCTCTGTAAGGAGCAGTCAGTACTGGACTCCATAACTGAGGCAGGCCTTACTATCAACCTTGAGAAATGTGTTTTAGGGCTGGAGGAAGCAAAGTACTTGGGCTATGTCATTGGAAAAGGGGTAATAAAGCCCCAACTCAATAAAGTGGAGGCAATACAGAACTGGCCAAGACCACTAACCAAGAAGCAAGTCAGGGCATTTCTTGGCATTGCGGGCTACTATCGGAGGTTTGTGCCAAACTTTGCCTCTATTGCAGCTACTCACTGACCTGACGAAAGGTGGGAAGTCAGTGATGATCCACTGGACACCAGAGGCAGAGGAGGTGTTCCAGAGGTTAAAGCAAGCTCTATGCCAGCAGCCAGTGCTGATAGCCCCTGACTTTAGGAAGGAGTTCCTGGTGCAAACAGATGCCTCAAATGCAGGTCTAGGAGCAGTGCTGTCCCAGGTTGTAAATGGTGAGAAGCATCCAGTGATGTACCTGAGCAGGAAGCTATCCCACGCTGAGAAAAACGACACCATTGTGGAAAGGGAATGTTTGGCCATTAAGTGGGCACGGATGCTCTGAGGTATTACCTCCTGGGGAGAAAGTTTAAATGTCTTACTGACCATGCTCCTCTTACATGGATGAAAATCAATAAGGACAGAAATGCTAGGGTTACCCAATGGTTCCTGTCTCTGCAAAATTTTGTGTTTGATGTAGAACACAGGCCACGGAAATTATTGGGAAATGCTGATGCCCTGTCAGATCTGGAGAAGAGGTGGGATATGTAAGCCGAAGGCTGGTCAGGTAATGGAGGGGGTGTACATCTCGCCCAGACTACTCAGGTGGGTGAGATGAGAAAACTCCAGGAGTGTTTGTCCTCAGCAGACAGCTTTCCTCTGCTGAGCATTTTGGTAAGTGCTAAGTATTGGGCTGGATTTTTGGGAATGACAGGTAGGTTTGCTAGTGGGACCTGTCATTCCACCCCCCTCCAGTCCAGTCCACACTTTAAGGATGTTCCGGCAGAGAGTCTCCTTGTCAAGGAGGCTTAAGAAGCCAGCTCCAGCAGCAACACTTTGGTAGAGCTTGGCTGGAGAGCTGACAGGTAAATATTTTTGGAGCTGTGTCCTGAATGATTCTACTGGCTTTTGGATTTCTGTTATTGTAGGTGAGGTAACCTATTCTATGTTTAGTTAGAGCCTAGCCGGGCCAGGCAGGTATTTATTTTTGTATTGTTTCCTTTTGTTGCTGCACTACCTTTTTGAGTGAAAATAAACTCTACCCTTGTTTTGGACTAAAAGAAACTGGACTTGTGTTTCTATGCCACCCCACCTAGCAATTCCAGACCCTGACACATGGCAGAAAAAAAAACCTGTAGAAAACTTTGTTTTTTAAATATGCATGCGTTTTTGAAAAAGGGAAGAAAAACTTCAGAAAAAAATATGCATCAAATACGCAATGAAAAGTGCTGCAATGCATTTCTGCTGAATTTTCCCACTGCATTTTTAAGTTGCAGTTAGCTATGTGGGGCCTTACCATAACTATCAACGTAGTAAGCCAAAGATGAAAAAAGGGTGTGGAAAAAACCGCGGTGGAAACACATTGCATTTCTTTTCTGCAACAGTATCAGAGTTCTCCTGTGACGTTACCAAAATGTTACACTTTCGCAACATGGGGCCCTGAGTTTCTTTATGTGACAGGTAAGAAGTAGAGATAAGCGAACAGTAAAATATTCGAGGTTCGATATTCGTTTCATGTAGCCCCTCAATAGTCGACTACTTGAATCGAATATTGAACCCTATTATAGTCTATGGGGGGAAAATGCTCATTCTCAGGGGTAGGCAACATTCGATCAAATTATACTTACCAAGTCCACGAGTGAGGGTCGGGCTGGATCCTCTGAGAAGTCTTCTCCTTGCAGAGTCCCCGCGGCATCTTCCGGCTCTGAATTCACTCTGCCAGGCATTGGGCCTGGGCAGAGCCGACTGCGCTTGCCCACACTACAAGCGGACATGCGCAGTCGGCTCTGCCCAGGCCCTATGCCTGGCAGAGTGAATTCAGAGCCAGAAGACGCCGCGGGGAAGCTGCACGGAGAAGACTTCTAAAGGTAGGAGAAGAACCAGCGTTGATTGGCCGACTATATAGCATTTGGCCAATAAATGCTGGTTCTGCATCGAACTTTTACATTGGAATAGCGAGTGGTACTCGATTGAGTACGAGTATTTCGAATACCGTAGTAATCGATCGAATACCTACTCGATCGAGTACTACTCGCTCATCTCTAGTAAGAAGTTGAACTTACAGCAGCAGATAAAGACATTGACCCTGGAATAGGACACATGCCCCCAGCAGCTTTTAGCAGCAGAGACATAAGGTAGAAGGCTCAGTGATTTATGGGAGCTATTTTTTTTTTTTGTTGTTGCACAGTGGAACAAGGTGGTTCAAGGTGACTTAAGTATGCGAACAGTCCATGTGTGAGAGAAGCGCAGGACTGATGTAGATAGAATCTACCAAAAACAATGAATAGGTGGAAGGCTTGAAGCAAACAGTTAAAATTGGGAGAGAAATAGGGAACACGGTGAATATCCTTCAATGAGAACACAGTGGAACACCTGGCTATGGTAACTGAAAGTAAACAGGATCGAACAGCTTAGGCCTGGTTCACATCTGCGTTGGTAATCCGTTCGGGGAAGTCTGTATGGGAACCTCACCAACGGACTATCAAACGCATTGGAAAATGGTGTGCAGTGAAATCACACAGATTCCAAAAACTATAATGGGGTCTGTGTGCTTTCCGCACGGTCTCCACATGGAACATAGGGACAGAAATTTACAATAGTTTACAATCTACTTTCCTGTCCGCATGACTCATGCGGAGACCATGCGGCAAGCACACGGACCCCATTATAGTCTGCGGAGTCTGTACTTTCACTGCATACCGCTTGCCAATGCGTTCAGTAGTCCGTTTCGGGGGGCCCCCATGCGGACTCCCCCGAGCGGATTACTGATGCAGATGTGAACCAGGCCTTATATAATCATACTACTGCCTTGTCCCGTCTAACTGCCATGTTTTACAGGATTGAAGATGTTATAAAATATATTTTGTCATATTTTATTTTTCAGCCTTTGGATTTTGAAACAAAAAAGGCCTACACATTTAAAGTTGAAGCTTCCAATGTGCACCTGGATCATCACTTTAACTCAGTGGGACCCTTTAAAGACACTGCAACTGTAAAAATCAATGTTCTGGATGTTGATGAGCCTCCAGTGTTTAGCAAACCTTCCTACACCATGGAGGTGTATGAGGACACACCTGTCGGCACCATTATAGGAGCAGTTACAGCACAGGATCTTGACATAGGATCCAGTTCTGTTAGGTAACTACTTATAGTCAACTCTTAAATACTACTGTGTTAGAATTTTATTTTCTAAATGAAATCATATTATTGTTTATTTTAAGAATGAATAAATACGATGCTATAAATCTGAAATTAGAAAAGCAAACAGAATTTGACACTAAAATGAATATGCAGAGGTTTCCTACTTCCTACCAGTCTCCCGAACCCGCTGTCAGAAAATGTGTGTTGTTTTCATGAATCTCTGTTTGTCATGAGAATTAAAAAATATTTACAAGGGAAAAACAGAAGGGGGTATTCTAACAAAATTATGAATAGTAAATCATTCAGGCACCATAAAGCTTCACATCACAAATTTTGAAGTATATTAAACAATAATAGTATTCCTAAAGGGGTTATCCAGTTTCAGACTAGTATTAAGAGTCAAATGTTATTGTTTTCATAATAAGAAGTTGTACAATTTTCCAATATATTTTCTGGATCAATTCATCACGGTTTTCTAGATCTCTGCTTGCAGCCATTCATTCTGTACTCTCTCAGTGAATAAAAATCAGTCCATGGGTATGTGATATACAGTCCATGGTCATTTAATGAAAAATAAATTTGCCTTCAGTCACATTCTGATCTCTTTTTTTTTTTTTTTTTTTTAAATGTAGATTGTGAGCCCCACATAGAGCTCACAATGTACATTTTTCCCTATCAGCATGTCTTTTTTTGGAATATGGGATGGAAATCCATGCAAACACAGGGAGAACATACAAACTCCTTGCAGATGTTTTTTTGCCCATGGTGGAATTTGAACACCAGGACTCCAGCGCTGCAAGGCTGCAGTGCTAACCACTGAGCCACCGTGTGGCCCCAGTCACATTCTGATCTCTGGGTTTGAGAGCATCACGGTTACATATTGCAACAACATTCCTACAAATTCTCATTCAGCTAATAATCAGTCCATTTAAGAGGTTTTTAAAACTTTAACTTGCTGAGGGCCCACTTCATAAAGTCAGGGCCCCTAGTAGTCTTAATTCAAGTAACAATGATTGATATAATGGAGAAAACCCACGATGCCCAAATGAATGGGCCTAGTCCAGAGGAGGGAGTGTCTTCAGGCCGAATCACAAGGCAACTCGGCTTGAAGAATGAGCACCTTGCTTCTTTTTTTCGGGAGCCAGAGGAAACGGCTCCCAGAAAAAACTCCTGAGCGGCTCCCATTGATTTCAATGGGAGCCATCTTTATGGTCAGGATTTTGATGTGGATATGGCCTCAAAATCCTGGCCAAAAAACTGTGTGTGAATTTACCTTAAAGCCTCATTGTGAATAGAGCGCCAATGCACTTACATATCCAGTGTTCCATTCACTTTTAAGGGGCTTTGGGGGCTGCCGGAGATTACAGTCCAGCAGCCCCGTAGCACTGAGTGCAATGCTGGTCTTCCAAGCCCACTTGCAAGACATTCACAAGAAGGGTTTAGGGGCATGTTCAATTCCTCATACTCCTCATAATTGGGGGGACCCAGTGATCAGACTCCCAGCAATTGGGTATTTATCCCCTCTATTGTGAATAGAAGATTCATGTCCATAACGATACAACCCCTTTAACTCAACTTTTTTCCAATGCTTTCAATAGCCTTTGATGCGCGATATGATGGAGCAAGTTATCAGTTTCAAGTTGAGGATGGTTACATCTATATGTGTGTCATAAATAGAGAAGCTTTTTACAATAAACTGCCACTGACTCCAAAAACAATTTGCCTTCTATCATATATGTCTTCCTGTGACTATCCAGCCATTGTTTGCTGATTGCAGAATTCCAAGAGCTTTACATAATGTTATGAAATTGTATTGAACTGTATTCTTGAGACATTGGAGTCTTTGACCAAATTAGAGTTAAGGCAATTGTAATACATCTACTGTATATTGTTTACTGGTTTTCTCTGGAGCAAAACACATCCAGTAATGATGTAAGATTTTATATACCCACCATTAATGATTTAATAATCAGAAACACTTGTGTAAGACTAATAATGTCATCCTAAAAGTAAAGGGGAATTTTTAATTAAGTCATGGTTATGTAATGGTATAATATGTCTTTAGAACAGATCTCATCTACTGTAAGAGACATAGAACTGATTGAATGGCACTGGCTAATACAAACAATTGACCTACGACCTTTTTAAATAACCGATATAGTCCATTCTACAAATAAATAGGGCTAAATGGAGAAATGAATACAATTAATACTTTACATGAGAGAAAAATATAAGCCAAAAGCAATCAAAGCATATAGCTGACACCTGAGCTCAATTATGGCATCCCATAATGATTATACTTCAGAGTGATGGTCACCTACAGAGAACCTTTTAATTAAAGTTCAAATAAAATCTATTTTTAAAAGTCTGCTGGGAAAATTGCAGACTAGAAACACATAAAGCACTGTTATAAAAAAAAGCAATAAGAAATAATGCTTACTGTACTGAAGCCTGTGTAATGCTGGCTGAGAGTATTCATACAAATAAGTTCTGACCAATAGTTTGTAGACTTTATAACTAAAGTTTGTAATAACTTCAGAACAAAGTTTTGCATGATTGAAACAACAATCATTTGCCTTTTTTTACATCTTTTTATTTTGTAGGATGTTGGAAGGCTCATAGGTTTAGTAGCAATTTTTTAAATGTTCACGAAAATTTAAAATTATATATTTAAAGACATTCAAACATGACTGGAGTCCTATTTTCCTGATGGCGTATGGATGTCGCCATTTTGGGGAAGATTGCCAGTCCCTGGAACAAGACAGCGGAGTAGTGATCTATTGTCATAGCTGCCTATTGAAGGCTCCCAACATTGTCACCCTACAAATTCTATTACAGGCTGCTCTTTAGCAATGTGTTGTTTTGGTTTTCAGACCCTCTGAAGTTCAAGACCCATAGGGGGATCTAAAAATAACAATTTAAAAGACAAAACTATATATATATATATATATATATATATATATATATATATATATATATATATATATATATATACACAGTCCTATGAAAAAGTTTGGGCACCCCTATTAATCTTAATCATTTTTAGTTCTAAATATTTTAGTGTTTGCAACAGCCATTTCAGTTTGATATATCTAATAACTGATGGACACAGTAATATTTCAGGATTGAAATGAGGTTTATTGTACTAACAGAAAATGTGCAAAATGCATTAAACCAAAATTTGACTGGTGCAAAAGTATGGGCACCTCAACAGAAAAGTGACATTAATATTTAGTAGATCCTCCTTTTGCAAAGATAACAGCCTCTAGTCGCTTCCTGTAGCTTTAAATCAGTTCCTGGATCCTGGATGAAGGTACTTTGGATCATTCCTCTTTACAAAACAATTCAAGTTCAGTTAAGTTTGATGGTCGCCGAGCATGGACAGCCCGCTTCAAATCATCCCACAGATGTTCAATGATATTCAGGTCTGGGGACTGAGATGGCCATTCCAGAACATTGTAATTGTTCCTCTGCATGAATGCCTGAGTCGATTTGGAGCGGTGTTTTGGATCATTGCCTTGCTGAAATATCCATCCCCGACGTAACTTCAACTTCGTCACTGATTCTTGAACATTATTCTCAAGAATCTGCTGATGCTGAGTGGAATCCATGCGACCCTCAACTTTAACAAGATTCCTGGTGCGGGCATTGGCCACACAGCCCCAAAGCATGATGGAACTTCCACCAAATTTTACAGTGGGTAGCAAGTGTTTTTCTTGGAATGCTGGTTTTTTTGGACACCATGCATAACACATTTTTGTATGACCAAACAACTCAATCTTTGTTTCATCAGTCCACAGGACCTTCTTCCAAAATGAAGCTGGCTTATCCAAATGTGCTTTTGCATACCTCAGGCGACTCTGTTTGTGGCGTGCTTGCAGAAACGGCTTCTTTCTCATCACTCTCACATACAGCTTCTCCTTGTGCAAAGTGTGCTGTATTGTTGACCGATGCACAGTGACACCATCTGCAGCAAGATGATGCTGCAGCTCTTTGGAGGTGGTCTGTGGATTGTCCTTGACTGTTCTCACCATTCTTCTTCTCTGCCTTTCTGATATTTTTCTTGGCCTGCCACTTCTGGGCTTAACAAGAACTGTCCCTGTGGTCTTCCATTTCCTTACTATGTTGGAAATGGAAGACCACAGGGACAGTTCTTGTTAAGCCCAGAAGTGGCAGGCCAAGAAAAATATCAGAAAGGCAGAGAAGAAGAATGGTGAGAACAGTCAAGGACAATCCACAGACCACCTCCAAAGAGCTGCAGCATCATCTTGCTGCAGATGGTGTCACTGTGCATCAGTCAGCAATACAGTGCACTTTGCACAAGGAGAAGCTGTATGGGAGAGTGATGAGAAAGAAGCCGCTTCTGCACGTACGCCACAAATAGAGTTGCCTGAGGTATGCAAAAGCACATTTGGACAAGCCAGCTTCATTTTGGAAACAAAGATTGAGTTGTTTGGTTATAAAAAAAAGGCGTTATGCATGGCGTCCAAAAAGAAACAGCATTCCAAGAAAAACACTTGCTACCCACTGTAAAATTTGGTGGAGGTTCCATCATGCTTTGGGGCTGTGTGGCCAATGCCGGCACCGGGAATCTTGTTAAAGTTGAGGGTCGCATGGATTCCACTCAGTATCAGCAGATTCTTGAGAATAATGTTCAAGAATCAGTGACGAAGTTGAAGTTACGCCGGGGATGGATATTTCAGCAACACAATGATCCAAAACACCGCTCCAAATCCTCAGGCATTCATGCAGAGGAACAATTACAATGTTCTGGAATGGACATCCCAGTCCCCAGACCTGAATATCATTGAACATCTGTGGGATGATTTGAAGCGGGCTGTCCATGCTCGGCGACCATCTAACTTAACTGAACTTGAATTGTTTGTCCAAAATACCTTTATCCAGGATCCAGGAACTGATTAAAAGCTACAGGAAGCGACTAGAGCCTGTTATCTTTGCAAAAGGAGGATCTACTAAATATTAATGTCACTTTTCTGTTGAGGTGCCCATACTTTTGCACCAGTCAAATTTTGGTTTAATGCATATTGCACATTTTCTGTTAGTACAATAAACCTCATTTCAATCCTGAAATATTACTGTGTCCATCAGTTATTAGATATATCAAACTGAAATGGCTGTTGCAAATACCAAAATATTTAGAACTAAAAATGATTAAGATTAATAGGGGTGCCCAAACTTTTTCATAGGACTGTATATATATATATATAAAGAATTAGAAATTAATATCACCCCTTTTTCCATAGAACACATATAAAATAAATTAACAATATAAAACACATATACATTAGGTATCCCTGTGTCCCAACACTATTTTTTTCATATGGTGAATGAAGTAATAGGAAAAAAAATAATCAAAAGAGCCAAAATGCAGATTTTAGCTGTTTTGTCTCCCATAAAAATTTGTGTAAAAGGCGATCAAAACTTCTGACATTCCCCAAAGTGGTATAAATAAAAGGTACATTTGGCCCCGCAAAAAGAGATGCCCTATGTATTCACATACAGGTAAGTATAAAAAAAGATACAAATGTCAGATTATGGCAACTTCAAAGATTTTGCATTGTAAATAACAACAATAACTTTTTCATATAGTGCCAACTTATTCCATAGCACTTTACAAATCAGAGAGTACATGAACATACAGTATTTGACATTACAATGTGACAAAGAATTAACATATCAAACAATAGGAGCAAAGACCCTGTTCGATAGAGCTTACAATCTTTGAGGAAATAGGAAGACGAGAGGTAAGAATATTAATCATACAGAATATTAAATGGTACCATTATGAAGTACAATTTGTCCTCATATTCCTTAAACAAGTATTTAGCTAGACATTTTATCAAAGCTAGGGTCTATCCTTTTTTATGGCAGGTCATATTGATAGGCATTAGATGCCCTAACAGTACTTTATAATTATTATATGTGACCTCATTCCATTCAGATCCTCTTGTATGAAAACAATATTTAGTAGCAGAAGTTCTGCAATAACTTTGTCGCATGTGAATATTTCCTTACTCTAAATATGAGCAACATATTCTAATGCACACAAGGTCATCAAAATCAGCTGTTCACAATGTTGCTCAACAACCTAAATATACTGCATGTGCTGCAAAACAAAACATAAGGAAATGTATTTATTCATTAGAGAGACTTGATGAAGCAATATTTGAATAATTAGCAGTTACATTACAATAATTTAACAATTTCCATAAAAAATCTGGCAATTTTGATAATGAACATGAGCTGTAAAGATCAAGCAGTTTCTTATCAAACATTGACGGCCATCAGTGACTAGGTCCCAATAACCATTTTAACTGAATGTAATACATTGTCACTAAAATAAATACTTGACACATTTAGCTGTTCATCATCTTAATCTATTGCCAGATTTTATTTCTTTAATAAAATCAAAAATATAAAAATGTCACATTATCATGTAGAATTGTGTTATTTTATTAATATTTTCAATTAACAAGCAGAAGTATTAGCAGAGAGGCAGAGACAGTAAACTCTAGAGAAAGGTCAATTGAATTTTCCAACCTGTTTCTTAGAATTGCCCAAAGGTAATTCCCAATAACAGTTGCTAGGGAAAGAAAGAGATAGTGAGCCCTAAACCTAGGCTCGTCCTGTGTCCCTACCTATTTGCCTCAACTGTCCTAATGACAGGGACAACTGGACGACAAGCCCTACTCTAGATAAGTGATACACAGAACAGGACAAGACACCACAACACAGAAGAGTCAGCAAGCCAAGGGTCAAACCAGAGAGACAAAGCAGTACCAAATCACGATCCAAAAGAGAAGTCAAAAAGCAGAGGTTAATAAATACAATACAAGAGGGGGGAAAATGCTTACCAAGGTCAGAGACACAATAGTCTGCAACCATGTGTGGGCTGATGGCCAGTTTAAGGAAGTTCAGAACCCGTCCCAGGCTTGATTGGCAGATAAGCTGTCAACTAAACACACACAAAAGTTAACCTTAACAATGCCAATACAGAATGACAAGAGTCTGGGAGCAGGTAATCATGAGTGAACACGACTCCTCTGCCATACAATGAGGCCATAGGATGGTGCAGGATTTTGAATGAGTGATGACATAACAGTATCCCCCTTTTATGAGGGGCCACCAGACCCTTATCAGAAAAAAAAAACAGGTTTTGAATAGAGATGAACGAACAGTGTTCTATCGAACTCATGTTCGATCGGATATTAGGCTGTTCGGCATGTTCGAATCGAATCGAACACCGCGTGGTAAAGTGCGCCATTACTCGATTCCCCTCCCACCTTCCCTGGCGCCTTTTTTGCTCCAATAACAGCACAGGGTAGGTGGGACAGGAACTACGACACCGGTGACGTTGAAAAAAGTAGGCAAAACCCATTGGCTGCCGAAAACATGTGACCTCTAATTTAAAAGAACAGCGCCGCCCAGCTTCGCGTCATTCTGAGCTTGCAATTCACCGAGGACGGAGGTTTCCGTCCAGTTAGCTAGGGGTTAGATTCTGGGTAGGCAGGGACAGGCTAGGATAGGAAGGAGAAGACAACCAACAGCTCTTATAAGAGCTAAATTCCAGGGAGAAGCTTGTCAGTGTAACGTGGCACTGACGGGCTCAATCGCCGCAACCCAGCTTTCCCAGGATCCTGAATGGAATACACTGTCAGTGTATTCCCGTATACCCGATATATACCCCCGATACCCGTTCCAACGGTGTGCCCCCCCACCTTCACCCCAGAAATACCCTGCAAGTCCCCTAGCAATAGAATTGGGGCTATATACACCCATTATTTTTGCTACTGCCATATAGTGCCATTGTCTCACTGGGAATTCAAAGAATATATTGGGCTTACATATAACTTCAATTCCAGGGAGAAGCTTGTCAGTGTAACGTGGCACTGACGGGCTCAATCGCCACAACCCAGCTTTCCCAGGATCCTGAATGGAACACACTGACAGTGTATTCCCGTATACCCCATATATACACCCCAAATCCCCGTTCCAACGGTGTGCCCCCCCACCTTCACCTCAGAAATACCCTGCAAGTCCCCTAGCAATAGAATTGGGGCTATATACACCCACAATTTTTACTACTGGTATACAGTGCCATTGTCTGACTGGGAATTCAAAGAATATATGGGGGTTATGTGCACCCACAATTTTTAATACTGGTATACAGTGCCATTGTCTGACTGGGAATTCAAAGAATATATGGGGGTTATGTGCACTCACAATTTTTAATACTGGTATACAGTGCCATTGTCTGACTGGGAATTCAAAGAATATATGGGGGTTATGTGCACCCACAATTTTTAATACTGGTATACAGTGCCATTGTCTGACTGGGAATTCAAAGAATATATGGGGGTTATGTGCACCCACAATTTTTACTACTGGTATACAGTGCCATTGTCTGACTGGGAATTCAAAGAATATATGGGGGTTATGTGCACCCACAATTTTTACTACTGGTATACAGTGCCATTGTCTGACTGGGAATTCAAAGAATATATGGGGGTTATGTGCACCCACAATTTTTACCACTGGTATACAGTGCCATTGTCTGACTGGGAATTCAAAGAATATATGGGGGTTACGTGCACCCACAATTTTTGCTACTGCTATACAGTTCCATTGTCTCACTGGGAATTCAAAGAATATATGGGGGTTATGTGCACCCACAATTTTTGCTACTGCTATACAGTTCCATTGTCTCACTGGGAATTCAAAGAATATATGGGGGTTATGTGCACCCACAATTTTTAATACTGGTATACAGTGCCATTGTCTGACTGGGAATTCAAAGAATATATGGGGGTTATGTGCACCCACAATTTTTAATACTGGTATACAGTGCCATTGTCTGACTGGGAATTCAAAGAATATATGGGGGTTATGTGCACCCACAATTTTTACTACTGGTATACAGTGCCATTGTCTGACTGGGAATTCAAAGAATATATGGGGGTTACGTGCACCCACAATTTTTAATACTGGTATACAGTGCCATTGTCTGACTGGGAATTCAAAGAATATATGGGGGTTATGTGCACCCACAATTTTTACTACTGGTATATAGTGCCATTGTCTGACTGGGAATTCAAAGAATATATGGGGGTTATGTGCACCCACAATTTTTACTACTGGTATACAGTGCCATTGTCTGACTGGGAATTCAAAGAATATATTGGGGTTATGTGCACCCACAATTTTTAATACTGGTATACAGTGCCATTGTCTGACTGGGAATTCAAAGAATATATGGGGGTTATGTGCACCCACAATTTTTAATACTGGTATACAGTGCCATTGTCTGACTGGGAATTCAAAGAATATATGGGGGTTATGTGCACCCACAATTTTTACTACTGGTATTTAGTGCCATTGTCTGACTGGGAATTCAAAGAATATATTGGGGTTATGTGCACCCACAATTTTTACTACTGGTATACAGTGCCATTGTCTGACTGGGAATTCAAAGAATATATGGGGGTTATGTGCACCCACAATTTTTACTACTGGTATACAGTGCCATTGTCTGACTGGGAATTCAAAGAATATATGGGGGTTATGTGCACCCACAATTTTTAATACTGGTATACAGTGCCATTGTCTGACTGGGAATTCAAAGAATATATGGGGGTTATGTGCACCCACAATTTTTACTACTGGTATACAGTGCCATTGTCTGACTGGGAATTCAAAGAATATATGGGGGTTACGTGCACCCACAATTTTTAATACTGGTATACAGTGCCATTGTCTGACTGGGAATTCAAAGAATATATGGGGGTTATGTGCACCCACAATTTTTACTACTGGTATATAGTGCCATTGTCTGACTGGGAATTCAAAGAATATATGGGGGTTATGTGCACCCACAATTTTTAATACTGGTATACAGTGCCATTGTCTGACTGGGAATTCAAAGAATATATGGGGGTTATGTGCACCCACAATTTTTAATACTGGTATACAGTGCCATTGTCTGACTGGGAATTCAAAGAATATATGGGGGTTATGTGCACCCACAATTTTTAATACTGGTATACAGTGCCATTGTCTGACTGGGAATTCAAAGAATATATGGGGGTTATGTGCACCCACAATTTTTAATACTGGTATACAGTGCCATTGTCTGACTGGGAATTCAAAGAATATATGGGGGTTATGTGCACCCACAATTTTTAATACTGGTATACAGTGCCATTGTCTGACTGGGAATTCAAAGAATATATGGGGGTTATGTGCACCCACAATTTTTACTACTGGTATACAGTGCCATTGTCTGACTGGGAATTCAAAGAATATATGGGGGTTATGTGCACCCACAATTTTTACTACTGGTATATAGTGCCATTGTCTGACTGGGAATTCAAAGAATATATGGGGGTTATGTGCACCCACAATTTTTACTACTGGTATACAGTGCCATTGTCTGACTGGGAATTCAAAGAATATATTGGGGTTATGTGCACCCACAATTTTTAATACTGGTATACAGTGCCATTGTCTGACTGGGAATTCAAAGAATATATGGGGGTTATGTGCACCCACAATTTTTACTACTGGTATATAGTGCCATTGTCTGACTGGGAATTCAAAGAATATATGGGGGTTATGTGCACCCACAATTTTTACTACTGGTATACAGTGCCATTGTCTGACTGGGAATTCAAAGAATATATGGGGGTTATGTGCACCCACAATTTTTAATACTGGTATACAGTGCCATTGTCTGACTGGGAATTCAAAGAATATATGGGGGTTATGTGCACCCACAATTTTTAATACTGGTATACAGTGCCATTGTCTGACTGGGAATTCAAAGAATATATGGGGGTTACGTGCACCCACAATTTTTGCTACTGCTATACAGTTCCATTGTCTCACTGGGAATTCAAAGAATATATGGGGGTTATGTGCACCCACAATTTTTAATACTGGTATATAGTGCCATTGTCTGACTGGGAATTCAAAGAATATATGGGGGTTATGTGCACCCACAATTTTTAATACTGGTATACAGTGCCATTGTCTGAGTGGGAATTCAAAGAATATATGGGGGTTATGTGCACCCACAATTTTTAATACTGGTATACAGTGCCATTGTCTGACTGGGAATTCAAAGAATATATGGGGGTTATGTGCACCCACAATTTTTACTACTGGTATATAGTGCCATTGTCTGACTGGGAATTCAAAGAATATATGGGGGTTATGTGCACCCACAATTTTTACTACTGGTATACAGTGCCATTGTCTGACTGGGAATTCAAAGAATATATGGGGGTTATGTGCACCCACAATTTTTAATACTGGTATACAGTGCCATTGTCTGACTGGGAATTCAAAGAATATATGGGGGTTATGTGCACCCACAATTTTTAATACTGGTATACAGTGCCATTGTCTGACTGGGAATTCAAAGAATATATGGGGGTTATGTGCACCCACAATTTTTACTACTGGTATACAGTGCCATTGTCTGACTGGGAATTCAAAGAATATATGGGGGTTATGTGCACCCACAATTTTTACTACTGGTATACAGTGCCATTGTCTGACTGGGAATTCAAAGAATATATGGGGGTTACGTGCACCCACAATTTTTGCTACTGCTATACAGTTCCATTGTCTCACTGGGAATTCAAAGAATATATGGGGGTTATGTGCACCCACATTTTTTAATACTGGTATATAGTGCCATTGTCTGACTGGGAATTCAAAGAATATATGGGGGTTATGTGCACCCACAATTTTTACTACTGGTATATAGTGCCATTGTCTGACTGGGAATTCAAAGAATATATGGGGGTTATGTGCACCCACAATTTTTAATACTGGTATACAGTGCCATTGTCTGACTGGGAATTCAAAGAATATATGGGGGTTATGTGCACCCACAATTTTTAATACTGGTATACAGTGCCATTGTCTGACTGGGAATTCAAAGAATATATGGGGGTTATGTGCACCCACAATTTTTAATACTGGTATACAGTGCCATTGTCTGACTGGGAATTCAAAGAATATATGGGGGTTATGTGCACCCACAATTTTTACTACTGGTATATAGTGCCATTGTCTGACTGGGAATTCAAAGAATATATGGGGGTTATGTGCACCCACAATTTTTGCTACTGGTATACAGTGCCATTGTCTCACTGGGAATTCCACAAATAATTTGGGGATTCATTCACCCTACATCTCAGGCTCTTGCCATATTCACCCAGGTTGTCAGTGCTGCACCAGCTCGTTCCCAGACAGCTCGGCCCGAAAAACACGTTACCTATATAGAGGATTTGGACAATGAAGACAACATGTTCTAAATCTAATGTCAGCACCTTCTCCAGAATTAAAATAAAGGCAGCGTTTAACTTTCAAATAGCACTGCACAAAGGAAGAGCTTATCAGCTTGTCTCATGACATGCTACTGAAAAGTTTCATTTGTGTATCTTAATGTAAATATAGTTGTATAAGCTTTTTGGGTTTTAGGCACTGCCAAGTTATTTATTACCACCCGCTCCCTTATAATGATGATGACGCCAAAGTCACTGTGGGTGTTCAGAGCTCACAGCTTTGGGTGACATTTGTCTTGCTCTCTGTCGGTACCAGCTGTCTTTTTGGATACCGTAAAGTTATGTTGACTTTATTAACAGCTATAGAAGCTTTAGCCAGGTTGTGACGGTGTGTAACCCTAACAACACTAAGTGGGATACACATTAATAGTCAGTCTATGTACGCTAAACGTATCACTGAAGTAATTTTTTTTCCCTCTCCCCTAATATAAGAAAGGAACAGACATTAGACCTAGACCGGGGTTCGAGGCTTGAAAAAATCCAGTATTATTTGTTCTTCATGATGTGAAATATGTGTTGAAAAGCAACCCAAGATGAAGTCAGCCATGTGTGCCAGTGTGTTACTTGGCATGCCTTTGCTGGCCCCAACTGTAAGGGTCACTCTCCATTTCCTCCATTTTCCACTCCCCTTCACACCATTTGTGGTGAAGCAATGGGATGCACTGAAGTGCACCCTCTAGCCTCGTGTGGGATAGGGACATCAGATGCCACTCCAACCCCCTCGTCTTCCTCCGCCAGCCAACGGTGCGAAGATGAGAGGAGTGTGCTCTGAATGTTTTCTGCCTAGCAGAGGCTAGTTCTCACTTACGAAAATGGCCCCACTTTGACCTGTATATCAGGCACAATGGTGTAGGTTTCAAAGAAACATGGCACCAACAAGTTGGAAAACGTGGGCCATGCGTGGACCGTGTTTGAGTCTGGCAAGCTCCAGATCTGCTACCAGGTTCCAGCCATTATCACAGGCGTAAAAATGCCAGGCCCCAGGTGTAGCAGGGAAAAAAAAATGCCATCTCAGCCAGGATGGCATCCCTGACCTCGGAGGCACTGTGCTGTCTGTCCCCCAAGCTGATGAGCTTCAGCACCGCCTGCTGACGTCTCCCCACACCAGTGTTTTAGCGTTTGCCGCTAGTAGCTGTGGTGGAGGTTGCAGCGTCGTAGGGTTTCAGTCTACTCCTGCCATGAATTTTGGCCTGGGAGAGGAGATAGGCCACCCCAGTTTGCACCCGGGGAACAGACTCCACCACATTCACCCTGCCTGTCATTAAAGATAAGCACTGCAGCATCCCTGACCACAGGCGCTTGTCCAAGTGTCGGTGGTCAAGTGGACCTTGCAGCAAAGCGCGGAACTAAGGGCCCACCTGATGTTGAGTGACACGTGCTGGTGCAAGGCGGGGACGCCACACCGGGAGAAGTTGAGACGGCTAGGGACGGCATAGTGAGGTGCCACAGTTGCCATCAGGTCCGGGAAGGCGGGAGTTTCAACAAGCCGGAACGCCAACCTCTCCTGGGCCAGCAGTTTAGCGATGTTGGCGTTCTAGGCTTGCGTGGGTGGGTGGTTAGCGGTGTATTTCTGCCGGCGCTCCAATGTCTGAGAGATGGTGGGTTGTTGTAAAGAAGCGCCTGATGGTGCCTTTGATGGTGCAGGAGAAGGAGATAAGACAGAAACAGGGGAGGATGAGGGAGAAGTCAACAAAGTGGCGGAGGCAGATGAAGTGATGTCCTGGCTCGTCCTCTGGAGTGCATCGCCAGCACTGTGAGCAGAGGCAGTGGCATGAACGGCGGGCGACGTTTGTCCTGCCGTTGCTGCCTGCCACTGATTCCATTGCTTGGATTCCAAATGACGGTGCATTGAAGTGGTGGACAGGTTGCTCTTCTCAGGGCCCCTACTCGATTTCGAGAGGCAAATTGTGTAGACGACACTATATCTGTCCTCGGTGCATTCCTTGAAAAAACTCTACACCTTCAAGAAACGTGCCCTCGATGGGGGAGTTTTTCTGGGCTGGGTACAAAAGGGAACATCTTCGGACATTCCGGGTCTGGCCTGGCTTCGGCAAAGCAGCTGACCTCTGCCTCTGGACATGTCTCTGCCTCTAGCTACCCTTTTTGGTGCTGCACCTGCCTCAACATCCACACTACTTTCCCAGCTTGACATCTGCCTTGTCCGGGTGGGGTCGGTGTCCTCGTCGTCCACCACCTCCTCTTCCAACTCCTGTCTCGCCTCCTCCTCCTGCACAATGCGCATGTCAACTGGCTGCCCTGACAGCAACTGCGTCTCATCGTCGTTGATGAGGGTGGGTTGCTGGTCATCCGCCACCAAATCGACCGGAGATGGAATGGAGGAGACTCTAGTGTTTGAGCATCTGGACACAGATACTCGTCTGTTAGGTCCGTGGAATCGCGAAATGGAGGGGCAGGTTGCGGTACAGTCAAAGGAAGGGAGAACAGCTCTGGGGAGCAGGGACAGTTGGGGTTATTGTTCTGGGAAGATTGGGAATTTTGGGTGGAAGGAGGACAAGACTGTTGGGTAAGAGGAGGTAGAGGCTGACTGGCTGGTGGACAATGTGCTTTAAGCGTTATCCGACAGCCATTGCAAGACCTGTTCCTGGTTCTCGGGTCTACTAATCTTTGTACCATTCAGCCTAGTTAATGTGGAACTTTTGTGCAAAGCGCAGAACTTAGGGCCCGCCTGATGTTAAGGGACACACGCTGGTACAAGGCTCAACTCACCCTAAGTGCCAAAAACACTGCTGGTGCAAGGCTCTACTCATGCCAAGGGCCTCAATCTCTGCTGGTAGCTCAGCTTAAGGTCATGTAACTTTGTTTGGAAGGGCTCATGTTAAGGGCTAGAAAAGTGAATTTTGGAAGGTCTTACCACATCACACACACACACACACACACACACACACACACACTCAAAATGACAGTTAAGGGTGAGGGCTTTTGGAATTCCCATTGCCTATTCCATTTGTGGTTGTCATGGGGAACGTGATTTAAAGGGGTGGTTGTTACTGTTTGTTGAGCTTAAATTGGGGTTTGTGTCCATCCATTTGGGGAGTAAAGAAGGTTTCCAGGTATTTTCCCACTTTGATTGAGGTTTTTTTGAATGTGGAAAGTGTGTAGTTGTTAGGCAGTGATGTTGGGGTAATAGAGGGTCTTTGGTGTGTTAGATGCCCCCAGACATGCTTCCCCTGCTGTCCCAGTGTCATTCCAGAGGTGTTGGCATCATTTCCTGGGGTGTCATAGTGGACTTGGTGACCCTCCAGACACGGATTTGGGTTTCCCCCTTAACGAGTATCTGTTCCCCATAGACTATAATGGGGTTCGAAACCCGTTCGAACACACGAACATTGAGCGGCTGTTCGAATCGAATTTCGAACCTCGAACATTTTAGTGTTCGCTCATCTCTAGTTTTGAAGGGTTCTGCCTATGAAACAGACTAATGAGGCATGGAGCATGAAGGTCCAGGGACCCAAGTCCACTCCTGAGGGACATAACCCTTCTAATAAACCAATACTGGATGGAGTTCCATACTCAACAGGAAGGGTCAGGCTTCTGGTTGGAAGCATGGGGTAGGTTATAGAGAGTTCCATAATAGTCGTGGAATGCCAATGCTATATCAGTAGTAAGGTGAGAGACCCTTCTGGAGGGCTGGTTAGTTGACATAATATGGGAGGACAATTGTCGTTCCTGAACCACTTGGTCTAGGAGGTGACCTGCCTTGAAGCCTAATTCATAGAAGGATTGTTAAGGATGAATTTGATCTTGTGGGGTCGGGTCTGTGAGTGTGGAGTGTTGTAGGGGTTTGTTTATTTTGGGCCTTCAGGATATTAAGAATCTTGAGAAGGGATTTTAATTTCAAATCTGCCTCTTTTGAGCCTGGCTCCATGTTTTCTCAAAAACTTTCTCAGAACACATTTCTGCACCTCCAATAGAGTAGGAAGAGTGGTAGAGTCATGTAAGTGGTCTTGTCCAAAGCTAAATATAGAGCAAAAGAAACTAATGATGAAGTCTTCAAAGGTTAGGGCAGTTAGAGTGAGGTTGAACTTTAATAGACCATGTAAAAGGGGTATGGTCAGAGAGAAAGACGTTGCCTATCTTGACTGCGGTCACTTGCAACAGAAGATTGTGGGGAAGGAATATATAGTCCAGTCTGATGTGTGAGTTATTGGCATGTGTGTAAAAGGAGTAATCATTCTTCTCTGAACTGAGGATGTGCCAGACGTCACACAGCAGCATGGAGTGTAGGATCTTGCAAAGCTTATTAAAATTATGAAAGGGGACTTGGGTCTTACTGGAGAAGGAGTCTAGTAAGGAGTTAATAGCTAGGTTAAAGTCACCATTAAGAATGGTATTAATGGACCCAGGGTCCTGCCATACTTGGCCAGCATGGTCATTGTCGCCGTCGTCATCATCATCATCATCATCATCATCATCATCTTGAAACAAATAAGGGTCAGCCTTCTCCCCTGGCTGTGCCTGCAAAAAAAACAAGGGCCCCATCAGTATCCATTGAAATGTCTTCCTCCTCTTCCTGTCTAGGAGTCCAAGTTCCTCTACCATAATGACCCTGATCCTCCTCCATCAACACAGAACAATAATGTTGACTAAGACGTGAAAACTGTTTTTCTGCTGCCTCCCTTGTTGCATGGGTGTAAAGGTTTCTTGGAAGATATACAATAGAGGGATCACATAACTGATAATGTATTTGTCCCTTCTTCAAAGAACCTGAGAAGTCAGTATACTTTCCTCATGAACCTCCAACAATGTATCTCAAAGTATCACATTGTTTCTGTGGTCTACAATAATTATTCACTGCCTTCTGTTGCTCACACAAACACTCCAGAATGTTTAAAGTGGAGTTCGACTGTTGCAGATAGACGACAGGTAGACAAAAACAGACCATTTTGCTGCTGTAAATTGAGCAGTTTTTTTTTTTTTTTTTTTTTTTTTGTGATGTAAGAACAGCTAATATATGCTGAGATTTTTCTAGCCATCAGGAGCACCACTTTTAAGCCACTAGACAGGATAATAAAGCAGCAAAGCACCAAAGGACATCTATTACACAGGTACAATGTGTTATTTGTCATAATTGAAGAACAGCAACAAGATTGATGCCATTGTCGATTAAAGAGGCTCTATCATTGGCAAAAGTCATTTTTAACTAATCACATCCTTG
The DNA here is from genome assembly GCF_031893055.1 of Leptodactylus fuscus. Classification (NCBI taxonomy): domain Eukaryota; kingdom Metazoa; phylum Chordata; class Amphibia; order Anura; family Leptodactylidae; genus Leptodactylus; species Leptodactylus fuscus. Next base: position 113,933,961 of record NC_134268.1, read on the forward strand.
CATAGCCTTTAAAAAGACTATTCCACACGTACCTTCCTGAGCACCAAGAAAGCTAATTAGCATAAATAAATAAATAAAAACAAATAAATAATAAATAAAAACAGACTTATTCAAACACCACTGAGACAATTTACATACAAAGGGTAAGTGTGAAATATCCTTTCTAAAGGCTATGCAAGGATGTGATTAGTTAAAAATGACTTTTGCCATAATAGAGCCCCTGTAAAATGATGCCCAGTTGGAGTTGACAAACAACCATCCAGCAGGATACTCACTGCAGGATACATCGAAACAACTCCATTGTGTGGGTCCTCTGATCCAGGCTAATTAATTGCAAAACCACATGGCTTTGACTTTTTTTACATCCATGAAACAAAGGTAGAGGAGAAGGAGGAGGAGTGGAAGTAATGTATTTCCCAGGTAAAGATGAGAAACGGTCCAGAGAGAAGGATACAGAGAAGGTGATTGAGCCCTGCATAGTATTTGAACTGGGCCTGTACAATTGGGGTGGAACTAAATCTTGGCATTGCTTTATTTCCTGATTGTGGCCACTGCCACTCAAAACATTATCCCGGTGGATTGGGCAGACTGTTTGGATGTTGGGTAGGGTTGAGCCGATCTTGACTTTTCAGGATCGATTTTAAAATCCGATTTCCAATCATTTTTCATTCGAACCCGATCTCGATCCCAATTCCAATCCCAATGCAAGTCAATGGGATTTTTTTATTAATTGGAGATCGGATTTTAAAAGCAATCCTATTCACTATACAGCATGGAATCTAACAATTGTTAGAATCCATGCTGTGTAGTTAATCACTAAAGTAGCCAGAGGATTTTTTTAGTCCCCCCTGGTGTCCACTTACCTCCAGAGATGGCTGGTCCGGTGCCCAGTGCCTTCCTTCTTCCTTGCCTCGCTGCCGCTCCACGCTGCTCTTCTCCCTTCGCTGCCCCCTCCCTGCCAGGTTAGGAAAGTGTGGGCGGGCTAGGAGAGTGTGAGCGGGTACTGGGAGGGGAGATGTCACATCTCCCTGCCCTGTACCCGCCCACACTCTAAGCCACAAGCCCCACCTACCTAGCGCTTTAAACAATAACCTGGGAGGCGGGGCAGCGAGGCAAGAAGAAGGAGGGCACCGGGGCAGCCATTTCTAGAGGTAAGTAGCTGCTAGAGATGTTTAGTTTAGCCTCCCATTCGAATGAATGGAAGCAGCTGGCGCACAGAGGGTTAAGGCTGTGTGCCGGCTACTTCCATTCATTCCTATGGAACTGCAGCGGAGCCTTCACACTGAGTATACAGCGTATACTCAGTGTGAAGGCTAAGCAAAGCATTGTGGGAAAAGATCACCGATCTCGATCCCACATAGAAAGATCGTGTTCGGAATTCCGATGGCGATCGTGAAATTTTCTCGATTGCCGATCGGAACACGATCGCTCAACCCTAATGTTGGGCCTTTTCAATGGCTGGAATTGTTGCTATAACCACTGCCACCACCCTCTTCATCTGATGTTACCTTGTCACCCAGTTATCCTGTTCTATCCAGAAAAGAATTATTATTTGCAATGTCATAATCTTCTTCCCTGCTTTTTACTAACACATCATAATAGTCATGCGGTAGACAGCCTAGAAAGGCCTGGCAGTAAATTATGTGTTATGTAGGAGGAGGAGAAACACACAGAAGCCTTTCTCAAGATCACATCAATCTAAGAGGCAAAATTCTCTTGTGACTGAGATGAGAAAGCTAAGTAATCAAAATCTTCATCTTTATTCTTAGGAAGTACAACAGTCCTGCGGCTACTGGCAGTGTCACCAAAACCAGAAGCAGTGTTGCTCTTGCCACCGACATTCTTATTGTTAGTAGTAATACTTCTACTTGTTTCCTCACCCCCTTCCTATTGTCTGTCCCTTTCCCTGTGGGGGCCAATGCAGGACCTGTACTTGATTGTCATTTCTTTACTAATCTGGATGTTTGCTTTCAGTTGTTGTCTTTCTGTAACAATATGCTGTCCTTTTCATTTACAATTACATTTGCAGTTATATGAAAACAATCTGTCTAACTATTGATATGCTAAATAGTTGCAAATCAAATTCATGTATGTATTTATGAGAGGAGCCACGATTATATAAAATGATAGTAGTCTCACATTCAAAGATGTAGTGGATGGTGAGAGATGGAGTCTGAAAGTCAAAATTCAAAACATTGTTATCAGTTTGTTCATCAGTGTATATACAGTCCTATGAAAAAGTTTGGGCACCCCTATTAATCGTAATCATTTTTAGTTCTAAATATTTTGGTGTTTGCAGCAGCCATTTCAGTTTGATATATCTAATAACTGATGGACACAGTAATATTTCAGGATTCAAATGAGGTTTATTGTACTAATAGAAAATGTGCAATATGCATTAAACCAAAATTTGACCGGTGCAAAAGTATGGGCACCTCAACAGAAAAGTGACATTAATATTTAGTAGATCCTCCTTTTGCAAAGATAACAGCCTCTAGTCGCTTCCTGTAGCTTTTAATCAGTTCCTGGATCCTGGATGAAGGGATTTTGGACCATTCCTCTTTACAAAACAATTCAAGTTCAGGTAAGTTTGATGGTCATAGGACTGTATATATATGTTTTCTGATTTGTTTTCTGGATCAACACTGTAGGGGATTGTAGGGTTATAGCTTAGACTCGATGGACTGGTGTCTTCATCCAACCTCATCTACTATGTAACTATGTAACAATACTTAATACGGTGTATGGTCAGTCATCAGATCAGAAAACCTCCCCCAAAAAAATGAAGTTACAAAATGTTTTCTTTTAAGATTAGCACAGGCTAGACTGTATAGAAGGTAAACTAGAAACTGTTATAATACAAGAGTTACTTTTTAATATTTGCACAGGCAAAATTAGCAGCACTTTTCTGTCAAAACAGCAGTACGTATGTAATGAAAAAATGTTAACACTTAATGTTAACACAAAATATTTTTCACAACAGAATTGTCTTGACAGTTAAAAGATATTTTTAAAAAATGTGTATGAAATTGCTCTTTTGCACAAGTGTCAAACAAAATTAGATTATTGGCGATGAAAGGGTTAACTGTCTAATCAAACGCTGCTGCAGAAAGAGAACAGATTCACCTAGTCACTCACTAGCACTGCCATGTGTATGAACCTATCCTATCGTCATCTCTTGAATCCTAGCACTAATCTGCCATGTGAAATTTTTTGATTCCTCTAAGTATTGCTGAAATTCCCAGAGCTTTTTCTGAACTCTGCTATAACTTATGATACAGCGAGATGGATGACAGAACTATTTGCTTGGCCACAATTATAGCAACTAAAAGCTAATCGCAAGTGTCCAAGCTCAGACTTCATATGATGTCGACACTATAAAGTCCACCTCCCACAGTCTATTGGCTGTTGGATGTTGTTACAATGAAAGAAAGGTTCATTGCATAAGTGTATGCATGAATTTCCTTGTCAAACACATGGAGGAGGCCACTTTCTTATAGTGAGGCCATTTCTGTTTGTGTATAGTGATTCACAATGTGTTCGCTTTCATTAAAAACTGAGAAATGTGGACTATTTGGGTTGAATCCAATTCATTATGAACTGATTCGCCAATCTCTAGTTCAGACACATTACAGTGCTAGAATCAAAATAGTCATCTGATTTTTCTGACAAGTATTTATTTTGCCCTTATGAGTTAACCCTTAGTCAAAATGTTGTGTTTAGAGATGTACAAACCAGAAAGTAAAAAATTGGATTTGACCTAAACTTCATAAAAGTTTCCATTTTCAAAGATAAATTTCAGGTGAACCATTTGTACATGGTGCCTGAGCATCTCAAGGCCTCCCATACGTTCCTGGGTTCACAATTATTATGCTTACACATCCTTGTACAGCATTATCTCCTCTCATAAAGTAATTTAGCCAGAGACATCTCATTGAGTGCTTTCATCATGTGATAAGGATTACCAGAGTTTAAATAGACTCTAGTAACACCTCCCCCCACCCCCTTGGCACACACATTTTCAGGATGTAGAGCCACACTCAAGGGGTTAATTGCAGTCATGATTAACCCATTCTTCTGATTGCAGAAGGGCCAGGAGGCTGGAAGCTGCTCACTGCTGCTCCCTGGGCCTACAAGGTGGTGGGCATGTCTGGGCGCAGTGAGAGGAGAGGTGGGGTTTTGGTGAATCAGAAAAAAATATTCTCCAAATTCCTGAAGTAGAAAGTTTCTGCTTGACAAATTCAGCATCAATCTCCCCTGCGCGAATCTCCACTTAGGGTCAATGCACATAGAGTTTTTGTTTGCTGATATTGACGTTGAGTACGTGTCAGAATCCGCGTGGAAAAAATGTCTCCACATAGAGTTCTATGGGTTCCGCTCGCTTCTTCTACTAAAAGAATTTCTCCGCAAGCAGAAAAAAAAGCTTTCTTCAGACAGATTCCACCTGGAAAAACCAACGCAATCAATGGGATGCAGATATTCCATGTTGCGGATTTGGGCGCACAGTTGGTTGCGGATTTTGTCGTGGAACTGGCAAAAACCGCATGAAAAAACCACGAGGTGTAAAGACCACGTCAAAAAAACGCGTCCAAAACATGCCAGGCATTTTTATCCATGCTGAAAATTTGCACAGCAAAGTAAGTGCACAAAAACTCAGTGTGCATTGACCCTTAGTGTTAGTCTCCATAGATTACACCTAATTGTTCCAGCAGAAAAAAAAAAAACCTCAAATCAGTTTATTGTGGGGAAATTCTTACAACAAAAGGGGACTTTAGACAATAGGTCAGTTTTAGGGTCCATTCACACGGAGGAAAATGGTGAGGAATTTGGTGTGGAATTTCAGAGATTAAAAAAAGCCTCAATGGGTTCTCGGGAACCCATATTTTCTAAAGCCCCTTTTTGCTGTAAGAATTTCCCCACAATAAGCTAATTTGATGGTTTCTTATTGGATAATTTAGCTAAGAATTCTGGGCATAAAAGAAAACAAACAAAAAAAATCATAGGTTTAAAATGACAAGTGAGTAGAGCTATTCATGTTGTCAAAGAGGTGCGTCTGCCACAGTCACTTCCACTTTGTATAGTATGCCACTCAGAGCAGAGACTGTGCAGCATTAGACTGTGCATAAACACCCACTATTTCTATGGATATAGTAGATTGTAGAATGCACTTCCAAGGAAAGATTCTCCAGAATTACTGACTGGTTTGCATTAAACAAAACAAAAAAAATACTGTATATGATAATTGTTTTTTGTTGTACAATTTCATATTTGCTAAATTTGATTTTCTATTCAACAGATATTATATTGATGAAAAAAGTGATATTAACAACAATTTTGCTGTTGACCCATTGGAGGGAACCATCTCAACAAATGAATTACTGGATCGAGAAAGCACTGCACAATTTAACATATCGATAATTGCAAGTAAAATTAGTGAGTATTGTGGAACTATTGAAATCAGCCGTATGTGTATGAAATTGTTCTTACATAAAAATCTTTCTTTGGAAGATGAGGCTAATACTTTAAAGGAATATTCACATGTGGAAGATTTGCTATAGAAATTCCAATGCACATGCTGCTGCAATAATCAAATTAAGAACAGACATTTGGTTACAAGAAATATTGAAAAGTGCTTAAAAAGATTATGCTATGAAGAATATTTATCCTCTAACCATAGGTAAAGCCTAAAAATCTGATCATTGGTGGTCTGACCTCTGAAACTCCCACTGATCCTGAGAACAGGAATGTTTTATCTCTGTTCTATGTTCAATCTGTCTGAGGCCAGGCAGAAGGTAGACATGTCGCTTGTATACTTTGGCTATCTTTTGCACTCCCATTCAAGTTAATAGGAGCACCAAAGCATCCCATCCAGCATGGGCAGGGCATTGGTCAGCCGACAGCTGCAAGATGGCTGAATGCACAAAGAGAGTAAAACAACTGTAAACTGTACATATTAAACATGATAATAGGCTGCAGCCAGTGCATATTAGTGACATATCCATTTAGTGGTCATTTTTTATTAGTTTTACAGTAATTATCTTATGTTAATGCAAATCCCCAGGTGAGTGGCAATGGGAGCTATGGGAATACTGTTACACATTTGGTAGACCTGTCTCTGTAACTTGGATATGATGGAACGGAGAAGCTGTATCTATTCTCCCCATTCATCTACATGGGAGTTACCACAACAGCATTAGAGTAGCACCCCTCAGCTGTTTCCATGGTTCCTGTCCTGGTGATTAGAACTTGCTGGAAGTTATTTCCATTTCGGCAGAGATTTACAGAAACATAAGCAACCCTCTAGCAAATCACTATGAGAACACATTGTTATAGGTCAACAACATATAGAAAAGAATACAAACGTCTTGTAAATTTTTATATTATTACTTGATGGCTTATACTGACATTTCAGATGGAAATTCAAGAAACTCCTTAGATCCCATTTTTCAATACACAAATTCCTAAGAGCTTCATTTGCAGCTATGAAAACAATCCCATAAACAATCCCATATCTTCTAGCATCTAACAGAGACTGGATGCCTAATGTTCAAAGGCCTGCCTTGCCTATGCAGCCTGTATTGCTGTAGGGCATCTATGACTGACAGTAAATGCTATTTCATCACATTTGTTTTGGAAAACTACTATTGCAGTTTTCCGTGAACTTTAGAACTTGTTCTACAATAAGAGAAATGTTACATTTAAGTGAGCGTTGACACAAATTTTACTTGACAAAAGAATGTAATCCTTCTAAAAATACAGCTGAAAGGCAATTCTAACACAACACTTCCAACTAAATATTAATGCAATGTTTTGCCTCCGGATGAAGATATTATTGCATGTGTCAGAAGTTTTAGTATGGATTTGCCAAGTGTTTTACTGACACACTTTCTGTTCACAAACCACACTTGACAGTCGCAGACTGAAATTATTTTCATAGCTATAAAATATTCATGATTATGACAGATGGGATCTACTCTTTATACAATGTTAGATGTCTGTGGAGGTGTTTTCATTTGATTCCTATTAGAATCACATATACAGAAAAGGGAAAAAACAGTCACAGAAAACTAAAGACTCCTGCAGGCAGCGGCTTTATCTGCATGCGACAGCACAGTGGTATGCTGGTTCTGTCAGACTTTATCACCCGCCATGCTATTGCCTCTTCACTAAATATTTTGCATACTTTTTCGAAGACTATCACACATAGCGGTTACAGTACAAGATAGTGTGGAATATTGCATAAAAACAAAAAACTTGAGAGTCTTCAGTAGTTGATACAGAATCTATCATCATTATTAGTTAGCCATTAAAAAAGGTATCAACTACTGAAGACTCTAAAGTTTTTTTTGTTTTTATATTTCCTACCCACCGGCTAACACTGTACAAAAACAAATATTTTCCTTATATGGAATATTCTAGACATTTTATTCTATATATTAAGTTACATTTTAAGGAAACAGTACATTAAAAAGAACACAGTGAGAAAATGTACTAGGGTGTGAAGAAGGTTACCCGAAGTGAGGCATTCCGCTCCGGATTAGGCCCAAATGAATGGACCTTTTCGGGAGGGAGGTGTCATGCCGCAGACACTGCAGCGGTTTCTGCCATGGAATTCGCGGCAAGAAAGGCCAGGTTACTTCTTTTATTTCCACAAGCAGCACAAAACCGCTAGCGGAAAAAAGAAGTGAACGGCTCCCACTGAAATCAATGGGAGGCATTTCTTTGAACTGGATTTTGAGGTGGATTCCGCGTCAAAATCCGGTCCAAAAAACCCCATCTGAACTCATCCTTATAGCACACAAAGTTTGATTGTACTAACATTATGGCTTCTGTTTGCATTGGAGCCATGAAAGTGTTGCCAGACCTTGTTTTTCGTGGATATCAACATATTCTTAGATATCTCAGCGATGTATAATGTTGTTCATCAAGGTTTTTTGAGATTCTGGTACCTTTCAAAGTAAGAATAATGAAAAAAAAATGTGTTATTTAAGCTATCAAATGTACTACGGATTTCAAGGGAATGGCCGTCATGCCAGTGTGAAGTGGATCTTAAAGAGATATTTTATGTAAATTAATGAATATAAATTTATGAACATAAAGTTATGAAACATTAGGTGAGTTTTTTTTTTACTTTAATAGTTGCATTTGATTGATTTACCGTGTAGCCCTTTATCTTCTGTTCTGAGTATGTCTGAAGTTCACCCAACCCCTAGTAGGTGGTCAAAAATAGACACAGCCAAAATAGTAATCATATAACTTGGGTAGGGTAGGGTTCATGCTTGTGTTTGGCTCTCCATCCATTTCTCTCTGCCGATTCTAGGCTGAATCTGCAATGGAGTTTCCTATGGAGAATCCAACGCAGATGTGAACCTAGCCTTAGTGATATCTTATCATGAAACTATGTTGTGTTTAGAAAAGGAGCTTATCTTCTGATACATATATCTGAAGTTAAGTGGACAGACAAGGGAGGACACATCTGTATATACTATATGCATATGTTCTGTCAGCACAATGACTGCTAGAGGGCATTAAGACTGGGAGAATATGGTTTCCCCTGCACCTCTGGTATAATCACCCATGTTCTATAAACATACGGTGTTTATGTGACACTATGCAATGCAATGCAATTCCACTTACATTATTTTATCATTGTGCTGAATACTGAATAAACATGTCTTTAAAAAAATGAATTTGGTGTTTCTGCTGTCACAAAAAAATAGTAAAGCAACAAAAATGTGGCAAATATACAATAGTGGACATCTGGTAAAAGGGAAATAATTGTACATTTTACTGTATGTGAATTTTCTTTTCCAGGTAATCCACAATTAACTAGTTCAGTCAATGTCATTATAAATGTTCTGGATGTTAATGAGTTTGCCCCTGAAGTGACAATACCATATGAGTCTTCAGTATGTGAAAATGCCAAACCAAGACAGGTAAAGTACATTTCCCTAAGTTTAAATATTTCACTTTTAATTACAGTGATAAATAACTTATCCCAGCTAAGACTGCATTCACACTACAGTTGTAATGTCTTTTGCTGTGGCCCATGAGATGATGCTGCATTATTCTTCTCCATCAAAAAAGAAAAGAAAAATGGAAAGTCTGTGAAAGCGTTATGGTTGTTTTTGTCTATGGGAGTATATAGTTTTTGGTTGTTACAGGCAGGCTAGAAGTTGCTGAGCGGGTACGGGTGGTGTTCTTTCTTTTCACTTTGATTCCCCCCCCCCCGTATATGAAACTGATATATTACCACAGTTCCAGCCTTCTTAACCACTTCAGTACCGGGCCAATTTGTGGTCCAGGACCAGACACA